>NC_048311.1:24743176-24867458 GCF_013100865.1 Trachemys scripta elegans
AGCGTCGATTTCCATCCACACCTAGCCTAATTCGACATGGCCATGTCGAATTTAGCACTACTCCCCTCGTCGGGGAGGAGTACAGAAGTCGAATTAAAGAGACCTCTATGTCGAACTAAATAGCATCGCAGTGTGGACGGGTGCAGGGTTAATTCGATGTAATGGCGCTAACTTCGACATAAACGCCTAGTGTAGACCAGGCCTTAGTAGAGTCATGACAATTTACACAAGTTAAGGATCTGGCCATAAGTGATGCTGAAAGTCATATTGAAAGTCAGTAATTCTTGTACTTCTAGGTCACTTGAGAACTTTTGAAAATCTTAGATTTTTTGAGTCACAAAGTCATTTTAAAATTCATGCATTGCTGAGACTCTTGTGGTATGTTAATTGCAAAGATTGTGTTCAGAATTGGCAATCAATTAAATATCATATTAAAATGACAGCCATAATTAATACTCTACAAAGTAATTCATCCAATCTGATTTGTAATTATTGTATTTTGAATTGCCAGCAGTTTTTTTTTTTTTTCAGAATTTTATGAGCAATCATTTCCATTCCAACCTTCCCCTATATTTTACCTACCTCAGGGCGACTTAATAAGTTTAGTATTTGTATCCATTGTGTTACCATGGTTTCAGTACCACATAGCCACAGAATAGTTTGGGTAATTTTTAGTGAAAGTAATACAGAAACAATTTAATTCCCTAATGTTAATTCATAGTTTGTGCTGTTCTTGAATCTCAGTCTTACATAATATAGATTTGCAGATGGCATTATATATATATATATAATTTTAGTGACATCTTATTCTCCTCCCTGTAGAGGGTTGTGTCTTATCCTCGTGTATATTCTTTTCACTGCAGCAGCATCTTCTTGTAGAGCATATAACTCTTTTGAAAAGAAGTTTCCAGTATTCAGTTTGCTGTTAGATATTTAAAAGATTATTTTTATTGGAAGTGTCCCATACCGAAGTTAGATTATTCTTTATTATTTTATAGTGCTGCAATGTGTGTCTTAGGCTCTGTTATTCTTGATGGTTACACTGTTTCCTTTCAATACTGAAAAGTTAGCCTAAATTCCAATCCTGTAAATCCTTATGGAAACAAAATTCCCTTGCATAGGAACTTCAGGATTGAACTCCAAAGTTTGTTCTTGCATTTTTATATGCGAATATTTAAAAAATTATTATTGTGGTGAAATTGACTTTAATAATATTCCAGGCTTCTTCTTGTTAATTAAGTTATTTATAAACCAAAGACCTGTTTATTGACATAACCAGATCCACCACCTTTCAGCCTATGTTTGGATTAGCATTAAAAGATCAGGAGAAAGTAAATGTTCTTTGTGGCTATTCTAGCGTATTGGAAGCAATTACTTAGAAGAAGTTGAGCTCAGATATTTATTCCTTTTTCTTTATTTTTTAGTAAATAAAATACATAGTGTCTCTAGCTTTGCAATTTGTGAAGCAGTGGGTGCTCTGTTACAATTAAAGGTGTTTGAGAGCACTACAGAGCATTATACTATATGTGACTAGTACAAAAAGCCGTAAGATGAGAATGTAGAAGGAAAAATGCTCTGAGTTGAAAGTTTTTGAGCTTTTCAATGATAAAAACACACATCTATGGCAGACCTGTAAATGATAATTACTACTCACCTTCCTTATATATTACTTTTCACCTTCAAAGACCTTTACAGATATTAATTAATGAATCCATTAAAAAAATTCTGTATGGGGGAAAAATTGAGAGGAGTCATAAAAATGTCTTCTTCCAGAATAAATGTTTCCTGCTTCCCAAATTATCACCATGTAATCATAGTTTTGCTCAATTGTGCACAGCTTACAAAAATGAATTCTCAATCAGCAACGCTAGAGTAAATTACTACAACAAATAAATACATTTTCATTTCTGATCGTGATAAAATACACTAATTAGGTTTTGTAATTTTGTTTGTGCTTACAGAGTAAATCCTGGGGTGAAAGTGAGTTCTCAGGAGCACCTGAGGCATAGTTCTTAAAAAAAAAAAAAAAATGCTTTCTAGTTCCTTCTTGTGACTTGGGGTAAAAGGCCCATTTAGCAAGTTTTAAGGACCTACAAACCAGAGAAAAGCTTGCTTGTCTACTAGGTTGGCTCTCTTTTCTCTCTTGGTGGGTATTTTTTTTAGCTAATGCTTTCAGGTTACTTAAGGATATGTGCCTTGATAGTGCAGACAGACCTCAATGCCACTTATCTTGCATATGACAGCATGATGGGCACTATGAAGCTAATAATTCCTCCTGTTGTGTAGATGCTGAGGCCCCTGACAGCAGAATTGATTCAGTTCTGTTGTGCAAAAATGAGAGAGCAGAATTTGGCGTGTTGTATTGAATATATACACCCCAGTATGTTCCAGGATGTTACCTTGCACCTGGATTCTCCTGTCCTCCCCCTTTCCTCTGCAGCTTGCGCTGACACCAGCTCCAGCCCTGGCTGAAATACCCAGCATATGGCGTGGTATAGTGGTTGTGTGCTGGATGGGAGGCTCTGAGTGGGTCCATCCTCCACTTTGATCTTCTTTTTCTTCATTGTTTGTGTATTGTAGTTGTTCTGTTTCACTTTGCCGTCATGATGTAGAAAATAGAAGTAACCATCTAATTTAGAACATTATTTATGGCATGCCAGAAAACCTAAGCAGTGCTGCTGCTTTCTTGTTTGTTGGGGCTGGCAGATCCTCCCTAAAAATTGAACAACTGAGTGAGGGTGTTTTTGTAATGCAAGTTTGGATTTGTTTCAATAGCCTGCATTTGAATGGAAGTATAAATGGATAAATCATGCTTGGTTAGCTAATACCAATTTATACCCAGATTTTTAACGCTTTGTTTGTTGTTAGATTAGCCTTGGAAATATTTTCTCTGGGATTATACATTCAGGTCCCAAGATTATCATTTTATTTTGTGATTTTTTTTCCCCTTAATTCTTTACATCGTGATTTTCAAGAGCATTAAAAAAAACAATCCTCTGCTGTTTGACAGCTCAGACAGTCTGCCCTTATTCTCACCTCTGGCATTCTGTGTTTGGAGGTGGAGTTAAGAGTGAGGCTTTCATAAATCAAGAGAGAACGAATATTATTTGATGAGGAAAAAGAGAGATTATAGGAAGAAGAACACCCCTAACGAACGTCTAGAGAGTTGTGCTCTCTCCCCTTACTTAACTTTGGAAACATTTTTATGGAGACCACTCCAGCCATGGGTATTTTCAACTTAAACACTTTAACGAATCGTCTCCTCGTTGCCAACTGTCCTGTTCTAAATAGGACCACAGTTTTTATTATTATTGTTAAACCTCTTTTCTGTTATCCAGAGTAAGGACTTCAGAATTTGGTCAGAATTTGTGACTCAAAAAAACAACAACCCAAAACCTCCACTGTATTTTAGATAGTACTACTTTACCATCTGTTTTTGATATTCAAATGCCAGATCATATCATTTTCATTTTTTCATCTGCACAGTATTTACAATACCCAGTGAAGAAAACGTTTGCTTTTTTTTAATTAGAAGTATAATAGCAACTGCTGTAGTTCGTATGCATGTATATTTCTCCAAGTGCAGCAGCTCTGATTTTATTTATTTATTTTAGGACTATTATGGGACCTTATGGAATCAATCGAGCTGTTCACCGCATTACTTTTTCTGACTGTCAAAATGGATTAGGTAATTAGATTACATATTTACAGAGCGAAATCTTGAGAGGTTCTGGGCACCTGCTGGGCATTTGCAATTCACACTGATATCAGTGGGAGTTGAAGTTTCTCAATCTGTTGTGATATTTGCCTGAATGTGTTTGGTGCAATGGAGGGAATGACCAGTTTCTTGCTTTTATCTGTTTTTCAACAGGGGTTAAAATTATTGGCGGTTATCGGGAGCAAACTGAAGAAGACTATGGAATTTTCATAAAGAAAATTTTGCCAGGAGGGATGGCTGCAATAGATAGTAAATAATGACTTTTATGTATTCTGTAGAATCCTACATTACGCAGGAAGCTGTCAAGAAAACAAGTGGTCTTTTTAAATTTTATTTTCAGTCTGTACACACAAAGTAATGTTTAGTTCAGCAAAGATTCATCATTTTCCAAAGGGAGGATGTGGAGGAGTCACAGTAATGGACAGCCATTCAAATCTAGATCAGGCCAGTGTGAAATCAGTTTGCGATCTGTCCACATTGTCAACTTTCCAAACTGTGAGATGCTGAAAGCTCTCAACTCCCAGTGGCTTCAGTGGGAGGTAAGGACATTCAGCACCTCACAGGATCAGGTCCTGTGTTTATACATTGTTCTAATGAATTCAGATTAATGTTTTATGATCGTGTTTTAGATGATTTATATAGAAGGACTAAACTGTGTTGTACAGAGTTTAGACTGGGGAGAAAATTCCAGTGTATACTAGGTCCAACCAGGTTTCTAAACTTGGTCTGGCCTTGTCCACGCTAGCCATTGGGGGGGAAAAAAACAAAAACCAACCTTTACTCAAGTTTGTATTTAAAACCGCTCAGCAAACACATTTCCTACACTCATGTAGACAGAGTAATTGAGTGGTTCGAACTAAGACCTGTTTTAAAAACTATTATAAACATCAAGAAACACAAAAATATTTAATTTATATATTATAACCTACATGTAGTCATCAGTTCAAAGCTCAGCTGACCGCTAATTCCATACCCTTGGAGCATAATCCTACAAATAGGCACATTGTGTGAGTAGTCCTGTTAGGATCAATGGAACTACTCATGGTAGTAAAGTTAAGCACATGCTTTAATGTTTGCAGGATCAGGGCCTACGGTGATAAAATCATTCTTACAGTAGATTAGATTGGAGCAAAAGTAATAGGAGTATATTTTCCATTTTTCCCTGTTAATTCATGTAGACTTTTACATTACATTTTGTTAATCTCTTTATCAGGCCGATTGCTCACTGGAGACCTAATTTTAGATGTCAACGGAGAAAACTTAGTTGGTGTAACCAGTGAAAGGTATGTTCATAAAGATGACTAAATGTTTATCTAGAGCTTGGAAAAATGGATACAAACTAACAAGGCTGCTGCTCTGAAACTAATACTGGTGTTATACAGTCAAAGATTTTGGACCAAATTAAACACTGATTAAAAGGGTATAACTGCACCAAGTCCATGGAGTTGCACCTGCAGATTGTCCCAGAGAGCTCAATATCTGTCTTTACTCAACAAAACTATCATTGACATTAATGGGAGTTTTGCCTGCATAAGATCCAATTAAAGAGATTTCATGTTGTTGTGTAGGTTGCAGAATGTATGTGTAAATTCATATCAAAATAGTTATTAAGCTAGTAAAATATTTAACATTACTGTAATTATCATGGTATTTGGCTGGATATCCATTAAAGCAAGTGATTTGGTTATATATTGCTAATAATTGGCACTTCTTGTTCTCTCAGGTGGGGTAATTAAGGCAGAGAAGTTGCCTGTATTGTTTATGAGGTGTGATATATAGGGTCTGAGGTGGAAACACTGACTATCACTATAAAGCCCCCAACAGTAGTAGAGTTAGGATTTATATTAAAAATAACCTTCTCCCCCCCAAATAAAACTACTATAGTACAGGTTAAAAAATAACAAACCAGAGCGGAACGGTACAAAATTAAAAGCCAACTTCTACCCCATACAAACTTTTTGTGCCATATGATAACCCAGGACTTAAATGGAATGATGTATCAAAGGCATATTTCCAAAATGATTTGTCTGTTAAGATAAGATAAGAAATTGTTCAGTTTTCTTCCATTTAATACTGTGTAGTGGATGCAGAGCTCTTGCATTCAAACAGTGAAAAGAGAGAGATTTACTTTTTTAATTGTTTTTTTTCCCCCTTCCAGAGCTGTTGACGTTTTGCGAATGGCATCAGCGACTAATCACGTGTCTTTGCTGATTACTAGAGATGAAGAAGCAAAGTAAGAGAGTTAAAATGTTTATATAAAAATTACCATTACAGCATCCCTCTTCCTCAATAAACCCCAACACTTTCACTAAAATACATCATTTGTTAATATACAGATGTTTTATACATTTGGGATTAGTCATAAGATATCCACAATGTAATTTGTTTTTGTGTTTTGCTTAAACATTTTTATAGCCTAATTCATTTTGTCAGAGTATAATACAGAGTTTTTATTATCTTTCCCCCCCATATGCACATGTAGTATACCCCAAGCTATGATACCAAGATGCCTATGAAGAATGATGGTAGTGGTGAATTGAAAGTGTATCAATATATTTATATCTGACTTTCAGGGCCATGCTGTCTACATTCCATGAATATATGAAAGCTGGTCTATAAGTCAAACAAAATATTAATCCTGCTCACCATAGTCAAACAATCAGTCCCAGTTAGTTCAGTAGGACTATTCACATTAGTAAAGGCTGCAAGTTCTGACCCATTTATATTTCATGAACAAAGTCTAAATGTTACACAGTACAATTAATAATACTATAAAGTATTTGCTGTCATCAGAAGCATGATTTCCTGACTATTTGTTGTCTCTTTAAAATATAAGAGAAGTGGAATTAAAAAAATTAATAGTATTTGACAGTAGAACAACTTTAACTAGTGCCATGCATCTGAAAATAAAGCCCTTGCAGTTGTATTTTTTTCAGAATTGGCTTTTCAATCTCTTACTTACGAGCTCTGAATTAGTTGAGATAAGTAGGTTAAACTATTCAGTGCGGCAGATAGTCCAAAATTCTTACAGTATAAGGACAGTTACACTAAAATATCCCTTTAATCTTGTTATCTACAGATAATCATATAAACCGACATTGGCATAGGAAATGTTGGGATGGAAAGAAGCCAGGAAGCCCATCCAGGTCTATCCCCCCCTGTTTCCTCCAAATATTTATGTAACTATATTTGAAAATCATTGAAGATTTGCCACTCTTGTTGCCTTTCCTAGGCGCTTCCATTTATTAACTGCCCTCTATGTAAAGGAAGTCCACCTAAATTCCTTTAGAGCATGGCCTTTCTTAATCTTATGCTTGTGCCTCTTTATTCCTGTATTTGACAGTAGTTCAAATGGCTTTGTAGCTTCTATCCTCTCTCTCTCTTCTTCAGACTGTTTTAGATATCTCTGAAGTTCACTCTTAATCTGCTTTTATCCAAAGCATACTGACCTAGTTCCTCTAACCTTCTTGAATAATTAAAATCCATGAGCCCCTTTATCATTCGGGTGGTTTGTCCAGTGACAAGATCTCCACTAGCTATTCTAAATGTGTCCTCACTCCCTTATAGAACTCTCAGTTAATTTCCTACCACTGTACATATATATTATGTTAAATACTTCATTTATACATAAGTTTTTGTGTATGTGACTAGAACCTGGTGGTAGATAAGCACCAGTTAAATAAGTATATTTGTATTGCTATTAAGCAATGTACCAAACTGTGATTTTGAGTTGCCCCTGTGTAGTCAGTAGAATTACTCTGGAGTTATGCTGATTTAACTGATATCACAGTCTGGCCATTTATGTTACTTCCACCCTAATTTTGTGATATTAGTTTTCTGGTGTTCATGGTTCACAGAACCCCTCAATGGGGGCGGCGGGAAGCGGCACGGGCGAGAGATGTGCTGGCCGCGGCTTCCCACCACCCCCATTGGCCCGGGACGGCAAACCGCGGCCAGTGGGGGCCGCGATCGGCCAAACCTGCTGCGTCAGCAGGTAAATAAACTGGCCCGGCCTGCTAGGGTGCTTACCCTGGCGAGCCGCGTGGCAAACGTTGCTGACCCCTGGACTAGATGATCACAATGGTCCCTTCTGGCCTTGGAATTTATGAATCTATGAATTCCTGGTCAGTGTTCAGAGGTGGCTCAGGGAGTTAGGAAGTTACCTGCAGCTCAGTCTATTAAGGCCCAGCACCTTCAAATAAAGGTATGTTTCTTTCAGAAGAGAGAGGTAAATTGGTTGTGCTGACCGGAAACCAAGACAGAGAGCTCTGTGGAAACATAAGATCTATCTTGTGTGATTTCTACTTGCCAAATTTTTTTTGAATATTCTGCTTGTACAACTGCATGGGACAAAGGTCGCTGAAGACTGTTAGAAAATTGGTGTCAGTTTGAATCCTGAAAGCCCTACAAACAATTTCTACCCATTGATGGTGACTGTGTGGTCAAATCTGTGTCTCAGGGAATGTTTTCTTTCTTTTTGGTGCACAACAGCCCTGAAACAAGGCCATAGAAGGATTTCTGATGCTACCTAAATTCTAGATGTAAAGAAGACTCTATCACACTTTAGTTCCAAATGCAGTGTCAACTCTCCCTCTTGTGTTCTCATCCTTTGTTGGACTGTGTAAGCTATTTATTAAATTAGACTACTTGCTGAATAAGACATTTCAGTTGCTAATATAATATTGTAGAAAACCGCTACCTTTCCTGTGGGGTCTTTTGTACAACTTGCATCCTGCAGTACTCTACAGAATTAATTCAGTTGCAGAGGTAAAAAAATTGCGGGAGAAAGAAACTGAAGAGGTATGTGCAAGGGAGAAAGTTATTCAGCTAATATTTGGAATTAGAGGGAGGGATAAAAACATTTGCCTAGGTCAGGAGCTGCTGTGGAAAAGGGTCTTTAACCATTGGTAGCAAGGTTATATGGTGGGGTAGAGAAGAAAGGCGTGCTGGATGAGCAGAAAGGAAAGTAATGTGGGGTATGAGTCCTGAGTGGTGGTAGAAGGAGTCCACAGAAGGGTTTTAAATTACCCAGTGCAACTTTAACTGGATCCTGAAACAAATGGAAGCCAATGAGTCATTTGACCACTTGGGTGAAGTGGCTGTGCTTCTTTGGACATGTTAGAAGGTGGTCGAGGAGGAAAAAGCAACACTAGTCTTTCTCTGCCAGCTTGCTCTGTTATGACAGAAAAATAGACATGGTCACATTTCATGTTTCAAAGTAGTGCACTTGATCAGACAAAATGTTGAAAGCAACAATCAGAAAAGCTAATAGGAGCTCACTGGCTTTTCCGGTGGAGCAAGCAAAGAAAAGGCTGTCTTCATAATGTTGAATCCCTGAATAGACATGAGAGAATTCAGATGTATGTAAATCCTATGAAAGAAATCTGATTTATTATTGTGTAGGAAAAGCAAAAACAGGTTCCAGGTGCTTTTCATCTTTCTATTATGTATCAAATATTGTGTCTCAGAATAAATAACAAAGCTAGAACAAAAGCTTTCTACCCTTGTGCTATGCATAGAATTTCTGTTAGTGAATAACTACTTTTGGAATCAAGCAGTACCACTCTCTCATCATCTAGAGGGGTCACTGTTGAGCCGCTTCAGAGGCACTTGCAAACCAGGGTGAATAGAGCTAGTAATTAAACCTCTGTACCTTGTGGTAACCAGCCCATCTTATTTATAGACTGTCATCAGCCTCTGTGCTTGGCCTTCAATATCGTGCTACTCTGTCATTTATCTGTTCTCAGTATTTTTATATCTGACAAAAACGTCATTTTTCATCTGATGTTGAGCCATCTGACCTTTAGTACACTCACACTGTGGTCTGGGGAAATTGGGTGTTCAGAGGAAAATGTGAGAGACACATTCTAAACAAGTGGCAGCCTACATGGTCTCCAAGGGTGCATTTGTAACTGAAGTCAAATAAAAAACAAAGGTATTTTTAATTATTATAGGAAAGAATTTCTAGACCTGATGGATAAATATGGATCATGCAGTAACACAGGCTCTGCAAGATGTTCACCAACACAACTAAGTGGTGAGGCATTGAATATTTCTACATTTTGCGCTATAAGGAAGTAGTAGAGAATGCTTGATAGCCTGAAATAATGTTGGAGAACGCTATAGTCATCCTTGTATGAAATGTAAACCAGCACTTCAAAGATGTAGGGTGGAGGGGTGGGACGGGGGGTATGGTTTAGTGAGTAGAGCAGGCAACTAGGAGTCTGGCAGGACTCCTATGTTCATTCATTACTTGAGCATTAACTCACTTTGTGATTTTGGGCAAGTCACTTAACTTCTCCATGTCTATTTCCCCATCTATATTGTGTCACCTACCTCAAAGGGTTTTAATTAATGAATGGTTTATAAAATGTTATGAAATTCTCTGATGAAAGGTGTGTTAACATTGCAAAGTGTTGATACCCGAGAGATTGTAACTCTTCACACTCCATTTGGGGTTGCTGCACTGGTAAGGATGATTTATATACTTCATCTACCTTCCTCTTTAAGAAAGGTAGATATAAGATTATTTTGCTTCACTCACTCTTTTCATTTGAAGGGCCAGTCTTCACATGTCAGCAAGTGATGTCTGTTTCTGAAAACCTGAGTGCTTGACTTAGCTTCCACTCTGAAGCTGTGTAGCCTCAGGCTTCTTTGTGGGTGTGTTTGTCCTTTTGACAAAAGATTTCTTTTATGGGCTCCTCTCTAAGGATGGAAGGAATGAAGGACTGGGAAAGTGGGGTGAAACACCTGAGCTGTTGATTTTGGAGTATGAGGGGGCAGAGGGGATAAATCCAGCACTGCAAGGATAAGTTATTTTCAGCAGCTGATACAGTGTATTGTATCTGCTCTCAACTCCAGCGTCCTATTATTCTGATTTTTCAAATCAAGTGCACATGTTATAAAATGAACCCAGGTGCTAAATATTGCCTTCCTAGAGCCAAAAGGAGGGGGTCAGATCACACTCATTCCCTCCCAATCTTTTCCTATTATCCAGAAGGCTGGATATGGCTGACAAGACTTCCAAAATGCTGGATCTCGGGACAAGCTGGATATTGCTCAGAAGTCTAAAATGCTTGCTTGGAAAAACACTCAATACCAGAGACACTTTTATTATATTCAATATCAAAATTAATAATAAAAGACTTGGTCATAATGATTCAGTTTACCAGAACTAGAACAGTTTATTAGCTTAAGTTCATGGGGAAAAAGCACGTTCCTCTTCCTGACATATACTGAACTATTTGCCTGAGCAAGACTCGCAGAAATTGATGTTACATGTCAATGAAACACTTTGCCTTCCCTGAATGTGGTTTTTATTTCTCTTTTCTCACTATTTCTTTCTTTAAGGAAAACCTGTTGACAGCCTTTCTTCTGGATCATCCTCAAGGTCACAAAGTCCTCAGCTTCTGCGTCCAAAAGATATTGTCATCAGCTACAATGGAAATAATTCTGTTACCACCACATCCCCGCAACTCACAAAGTAATTCCTGAAACTGACTCTAGCTATCTTCTCTGAACTTCCTTGGTCAAAAGTAGTTGTGTTTAGGTGCTCATGAATATTTTGGGTGGCGCTCACTAAAGGGCTACAAAGATTGTATTTTTAAAAATCATGTTACTAATAACACCGTTGACTGTTAAAACTGAAAGAATTTTTAAAACCAACTTATTTTGGCCATTTTGGGCCATTTGTTTAGTTTTTTGTGTTTTGTTCATTTTGGTGAAATTAGGCTGATCAGGTTTACAGTCATTTCTACCCAGCTCCTAGTTAGTTTTTGGTTCTGATTCACGTACACTAGCAGATTGTCACAATGCGTGGGTTGCAAACACTGCAGGAGGGCTGCCAATCCAATAATAATAATTTTTTAAAAAGCCAAAAAAGAGAAAAACATGAAAATATTCAGATGAAGTCACTAGAAGCTAGAAAGGTAGGCATGGCATACATGTCCTAAATTCACAAGCTCAGCACCTTGGAATGTCATGCCATACTTATTTTGCT
This sequence comes from Trachemys scripta elegans, assembly GCF_013100865.1. Lineage (NCBI taxonomy): Eukaryota > Metazoa > Chordata > Testudines > Emydidae > Trachemys > Trachemys scripta. Next base: position 24,754,894 of record NC_048311.1, read on the forward strand.
GCTTCACTTCAGACATCCAGGTTTGAAAATTTTGGCCAACTTATCCAAGGTCACACTGTGAGTCAGTGGCAGAACCAGGGCTAGAATCCAGGAGTCCTAACTCCCAGTACTTTTGTCTAACAACTTTTTGAAACAAGTTCTGTCTTAACGTCTATATAAACAGATTTATAAAAATGCTTGTGTTGAACTGAGGCAGTTGAAAAATATGTATACCAAGTTTCTGGAAAACAGTAAGCAGTAAAAATGCTATAACAGTTTTGTGGATGGTGTGACAGCACCACCTCCTGGCAGTTCTGGGAATTAGCTGTGCCGGGTCAATGCCCCTTCCAGTGGTTGCACACCTCTCTCTCTGAATCTGCAGGCTCCAGGACCTCCTGCTTCCTCTTTATGACTTAGCCCTCTGATATGTTTTCCCCTTCCGGGACATTAAAGCCTTCCAGCACGAATTGTCCCAAGCAGACCACTATCCACTGCCTTGTCTATGAACCCGGTCCAGCCCTCTACTCTGGGTTCCAGCTCAGCAGCCAAGGTCTGCCCTATCCCACACCTTGCTGCTTTTCCCCTGAGCTTTCCTGCCTTTCTGGCTCTCCAGTGCAAACTCCCTCCTCCCAGGGAGTGACTGCAGACTACCCCCTGCAGTCCCCTTTCCGCTCTTAGCTCCTGGACTTTATACAGGTCCCTCCTGTTCCTGTCCATCTGAGCCTCAGGTCTAATTAATAACTGTTCCCTGGTTGCTCCTCCAGGTGCAGCCCAGGCAGTTAATTGGCCTACCTAGCTACCTTAACCCCTTCTGGCCTTATGTGGAGTGGACACCCCATCATGGGTGGGGGAGGGGACTTTAGATGGAATAGACACACAGCAAGACAGCCTTGCAGTTAGATTTACACAAGAACACAAAATACTTTTATTTAAAGTGATTTTAAAAAGAGAAAGGTGACGTGAAACTTTCCAGTTGAATGCATTTTTATGATTATTTTCAGATCCCTAGAAATATGGTTATGTCTCTAATGAAATAGAGAATTAGACACATTTTAATTCTATCAGTGTGTATAGCACTGCTTTAATGCTTAGTTTAACTTGACATCCTATTTGTAATTGCTTAAATTAGAATTGAAATTAGTAATTTTGTATTGAGTAGCATGTGGACTGTATGAATCTCCTGATTAAATGTCTGCCATTTATGGCAAATTAATTGTTGCAACACTTATGTGAAACCAGCAAGAGAAATATTGCACATGGGTCTTCATTGCTGCTTTTTTCAAGCTCCACAGACTGTGTAACTGACCTTTTAATGCTAATTTTCTTCTTTTTTTTTTTTTTTTTCCTCCTAGTGATAGTGCATTTCAGATTATCACTGTTTCCAAGGGAACAGGCCTGGGCTTGAACATTGTGGGAGGAATTAACAGAAATGAAGGTCCCTTGGTATATATTCAAGAAGTTATCCCTGGAGGTGACTGTCATAAGGTAGATCTTATAAAGTCCTCTTTTATTCATAGTTCCTTCCCATGCAGCTCCATTTTTTTTCTTTATGTATTACCAACCTCAGTATAAATGCTCTCCAACATCAAGATTGATCTACTTTGACTTGCTATGCTAGCAGCAAGCCAGATCTAAAAAACAGTGTTCTGATAGGCGACACTAGACTTTTTTTAGACAGTGGCATCGCCTTTAGTAGAATATCCTGTCAAGGGTCAAATTGTGCCTTGTGTTGACTACCCTGTATGGGAAGGAGAAGGCAACTGTATGTAAATATCCTCTTTTCTCCTTCTCCTCCATGCATTCATGTGGTAGTCAGAAGGCTTACAGGGCACTCAGGAGAAAACTAGGAAAGGAATCCACATGTTCCTGCTGGCATGCCACAACTGGCACAGGGTTATAGGATTGAGGCTAGTTGGTGGCCAATGTTAAAGTTGGGGCTGGCTGGCGGTCAGGATCCCAGGCAGCTCATACTAGTTGGGAGCATATGCTTGATCTTCTTTAAAGAAGCGTAGTGGTCATAGGCACAAACTTCAGCACTTCTTTCCTTCTTCCATTTTCTATGCCATTTTGTATCAGCAGAATGGCCCTTTTAACCATCCTGCACTCATCGCCATTGCAGTTGATTGCCACTAAGGTGAACTAAGGTATGACGTAGATAGGAATCATTATCCACGTCTTCTACACAAGAAGATTGAGACTGAAAAGTTGTGATTTGCTCAACCAAGGTCACACATGTATGTGGCAGAGCTGCAATTAGAACTCAGATCTCCTGATATCCTGTCATTTTCTTTGATCACAAAACCAATCAATTTTTTCCCAGTTGAGACTCAAACATTAGCTATTGACAGGCCAGAATAAAGGGAATATCCTATCGGACAAATAATTAAGAGTTATACTGAACTCTTTGCATACTGTATATTGCATCACTGAAAGTATGTAATGGACAAGGGGGACTAATACATCACAAACATTTCAGTTTTCAGAGCTGGATTTTCTAAACATAGCCTCTCTTTTTGAACCCAGGGCTATTTATAAGTGTGATGTGGGTCATTTTAGAAACAAGGAGGGTGAGGTAATATCTTTTATTGGACCAACGTCTGCTGGTGTGAGAGACAAGCTTTCACAGAGCTCTTCTTCAGGTCTGGGAAATTTAGGTCTGATCTACATTACAGAGTTAGGTCAGTGCAAGGCAGCTTATGTTGACCTAACTATGGAAGCATCTACACTTAAATTTTGCTCCAGACAATGTAACTGCCCCACTACACCAACTTAACTCCACCTCCACGAGCAGCGTAGAGTCGAGGCTGATGTGTTTAGGTCAACACTGTGTCAGTGTAGACACTACATTACTTACATCGATTGTTTCTGGCTTTCAGGAGCTGTCCCACACTGACAGTATGGTCGATACAAGCACTCCTGGTGAGGACGTGCACCACCGACACAAGGAGCCAAGTGTAGACACACCCAAGCAATGTAATTACTGCGGTGCCTGTATGCCGATGTAAGTTAGGTCAACTTAATTTTGTAGTAGGAGTACTTGTGGCACCTTAGAGACTAACAAATGTATTTGAGCATAAGCTTTCATGGGCTACTGATGAAGTGGGCTGTAGCCCACGAAAGCTTATGCTCAAATACATTTGTTAGTCTCTAAGGTGCCACAAGTACTCCTGTTCTTTTTGCGGATACAGACTAACACAGCTGCTACTCTGAAACCTGTCATTAATTTTGTAGTGTAGACATGACCTTAATCAGAATATAACAGCTAAATACCAAGTGGAATAGATTGTTTAGCACAAGTAGTGAACTCATATTTCAAGGGACCATTCCAGGTGAACATCCTTCCAGTCATAAGGAGGAACAAAAAGGGGCAGAGGGGAAGCAGTTGGGCAGGGATGGTTTTTAGTGGCTTATAGATTGTTGTAGTAAGTCATAAATCCAGTGTCTCTGCTCAGTCCATGATTTTTAGCGTCTAGCAAAGTTATGAATTTAAGCCCCTGGCTCGTCTTTTGAAAGTGTTGTGTAGGTTTCCTTTCAGAATGGGGATTGATAAAGTTTCCCAGACCACAAGAAGAGCTCTGTGTAAGCTCAAAAGCTTGTCTCTCTCACCAACAGAAGCTGATTCAATAAAAGATATTATTTCACCTACCTTGTCTCTTTACTATTCTGGAACTGACAGAACTACAACACTGCATACAATAGTGGGACATTTTGACATGTAAATATTGATTGTGTCTGCAAAGCAAAGGCATGAATGTTTAACAACATTAATTGCACCAGCAATGATTTGTGCCCTCAAAATTCTGCCTGTGATTATTTGTGACCACAGATTTGTAGGTGCAGAAAGGGAGGGCGGGTTAATGCCAGACTGCAGATCAGGAAGCAAATTGGAATGCTACCTTAAAACTGCTTATTTATGGATAACAGTGATTCTTCTTTTTTCAGTCTTGTTTTGTTATAGCTACTAAAAACATTTTACCGTCTTAACCCGTGTAATTTAGTGCCCATTCCTTCACTGTTGTGGTCAGTGGGAGCAAGACTAGGTCATTTATTTTCAAACTGTACTGTAACACTAATACAGTTCAAACAGTCAAAATTTGAGGCTGTATTTAAATCCTCATCTTCTGCCTCCATTGATGAAGTTAGGGCTACTCTACACTGGCCACGTTAAAGCCGTGGTAGCGCTTTAACATGGCTTGTGTAGTCGCGGCAGAGTGCTGGGAGAGAGCTCTCCTAGCGCTCTAAAAACCGACCTCCACGAGAGACGTAGTTCCCAGTGCTGGTGCACTGTCTACACTGCCGTTTTACAGCGCTGAAACTTGCTGCGCTCAGGGGGCTGTTTTACAAATGTTAAATTCCTTTAACACCTGTCATAGACAGACACGTGTTCATTCCATATTTGAGAACTTTGTTGTGAATGTTCAAGTCATTGAATTTTGATATAATCTATGTCAGCAGCATATAGTACCTGCCATGTTGGGATTCTAATCCTGCAAGTTGTTCCATTCATTCAGAGCAGTTTGCCTGCATGGGAGCCATGTTGATTCCAGAGGGATTCTGTGTCAACACAAGGGGTCTAACCACAGTGAGAAAAATGTCAGGATTAGGGCCATAAATTGGTTAAAGGCAAATTCTAGTATATTGTGAAGAAGTGCTAACCAACCAATTGAAAAGTATTGTGTAGTCAGAGTCCAGAGCCATTTTATTATTCATTTCAATGATAAGTGAAAGGCTAAACAACTGACTGACTGAGGTTCTCATGCTTACTCAAGCCATCATGGAAATCAGACATATAGTGGCTATGTTATTCTTTGTCTTACTTACATGGTAGCAAAGCAAAAAGTCTGAATTTAAAAACAAGCAGCCTGCAGCACAGGCAAACAAATTAGGCAGAATGGGGTGGTCGGCTCCTCTCACAACTGAAAAAAAAATTATATAAAAATGGAACAGCTAGACCAGGTGAGCTATGCTTGAGATTCCTATAGGACAGGACAAGAAATAATGGACTGAAATTGCAGCAAGGGAGATTTAGATTAGACATTAGGAAAAATTCCTAACTGTAAGGGTAGTTAAGCACAGGAACAAATTGCCTAAGGGAGGTTGTGGAATCTCTGTTACTGGAGGTTTTTAAGAACAGGTTAGACAAAGGGCAGGTCTTCACTACGGGGGCCGTCGATTTAAGATACGCAAATTCAGGTACGCGAATAGCATAGCTGAATTTGACCTATCGGAGCCGACTTACCCCACTGTGAGGACGGCGGCAAAATCGACCTCCGCGGCTCCCCGTCGACGGCGCTTACTCCCACCTCCGCCTGTGGAGAAAGAGCGTCGATTCGGGGATCGATTGTCGCGTCCCGACGAGACGCGATAATTCGATCCCCGAGAGATCGATTTCTACCCGCCGATTCAGGCGGGTAGTATAGACCTAGCCCAAGACCTGTCAAGGATGGTCTAGTTAATACTTAGTTCCCTGCACCGAGGCAGGACTGGACTAGATGACTTTGAATCCTACATCTCTATGATTCTGTGGTTGTCAGGCAATTAATAATACAGTGTTTATTAAAAATGAATAGTATATAGTTGGGTGGTTGGAAAAATTGGTCAGCATATTTTTCCCTCAAAGCAGTTATAATAGTGAGTCTGGTGCATCCATAGCTTTTCTGCACGGTAACAATTTTTGAATGTTTGATACTGATTTATAGAACCAAATTGTTGAATATAGTATTGATTGTTTCTTTGTGTCTTTTGAAATCTAGCAAATACAACACGTTCTTTCATTGCATAAGCAGCAGCACAAAAGATGTATATTACCAATGGAAACTACTAATTTACAGATTAAACATACTGGTCCAGGCAGAAAGTCTGGACAGCCTTGACTGTTTCTTAAATTCATAGGTTCAAAAATACATGTTAAACTGTTGCAATTAGAAAATTGTTTCAGTTGCATCTTCATCAACAATCAATACAGAATGCCACACTTGGATTCTTTATTGTTACTGTTTAGGATGGAAGACTGAAGCCTGGAGACCAGCTTGTATCCATAAACAAGGAGTCAATGATTGGAGTCTCCTATGAAGAAGCAAAAAGTATAATCAACAGAACAAAGCTGAGGTAATTATTGTACTACAACAGCTAAACCCCCAAAGTGAAATCTTGTACAAGTTTTCTTTTGAGTAGTTTGAAATATTTTGTGAAACGTGGTTGAAGTAAGAAGACAAGTTCATGCCTCTGAAATATTAAATACTCTTATTACTATAAAAAAGCTCAAATATGTTACCAATCTAAGTGATGCAAAATTGTTAGGAAAATTTACCAGCTCCGTCACAAATGCTACTCACCTGTCCTTCACCTTCATAACTGATGATGAGGAATGAAATAAAAACAAGTGTCAAAAAAATTCTCACCCCAGTGGGGCTTGAACAAGTAGAATTTTGCAAGGCTGCTTTATCATTTTATGAACAGTGTTGCATATAATATATGTAAACCATTTATTTTTAAATTTAGATCTGAATTTGCCTGGGAGATCGCTTTTATCAGACAAAGACTTTTTCCCAGTTACTTTGAAAATCCTCAAAGTCCTGGCAGTCTCTTGACATCTGCTGCTGGATGTGGACAGAAACAGACACGACTCGCGTTTAATCTTCTTTCACCTCCTAATGAGAATCCGGCTTCAAAGGTGTCCACATCCTACACTGTGAGTACAGTCTTGTCTCTTGTTTTAAGATAAGCCAAATAAGAAGAGATTAATTTTCTAAATTAAAGAAATCCTATTGCAACTTTTTCCCATATTTTAGTATTAGATTAATGGCATGTAGTTACCATTCCAGTACGTGATTGGACCCCTCCTCAGAACATGCACTTTCCTGTGGTATTCCTGGGAGCTTTCTGGTAGATGTGTAAAATCTCTCTAGAATCAACAGTACTGGCCAATGGAATGAGACTATTAACTGAAATCATTAGTTGATTGGTCATCTCACTTCTCAATTAAATCTTAATTGTGACCCTAGGTTGTCAAATTCTTCTTTTGAAAAAATAAATAATATCTAACCATTTCCATTTTATATTTCAGATATGGAGGAGATTTTGAATATTAGTAAATAGTGAAGAATAATAATCTATTATTTAAAGATTTTTTTTTTACAGTGCTTATTACCATAACATAGGGGTTTATATACAACTTAAACCGAAAAATGAGAATTACATGAAGCCATGTACAATTGTTGAAGAGACTGAAGGGAGATTGAAGTGTTCACTTACTGGCTTTTGTATGTTACCATTCCTGATGTCCAATTTGTGTCCATTTATTCTTTTGCGGTTGGACTGTCACATACAGCCATCACATACAGCCCCCAGCTAAAACCTCTCCAGCGCATTATCCACGATCTACAACCTATTCTGGAAAATGATCCATCACTCTCGCAGACCTTGGGAGGCAGGCCAGTCCTCGCTTAGAGACAGCCCCCCCAACCTAAAGGAAATACTCACCAGCAACTACACGCCACACCACAGAAACACCAACCCAGGAACCAATCCCTGTAGCAAACCTCGTTGTCGACTCTGTCCCCATATCTACTCTGGCGACACCATCAGAGGACCCAACCACATCAGCCACACCATCAAGGGCTCATTCACTGCACATCTACTAATGTTATATATGCCATCATGTGCCAGCAATGCCCCTCTGCCATGTACATTGGCCAAACCGGACAGTCCCTCCGCAAAAGAATAAATGGACACAAATCGGACATCAGGAATGGTAACATACAAAAGCCAGTAAGTGAACACTTCAATCTCCCTGGTCATTCTATTACAGATTTAAAAGTCACTATTATTGAACAAAAAAACTTCAGAAACAGACTTCAAAGGGAAACAGCAGAACTAAAATTCATTTGCAAATTCAACACCATTAATCTCGGCTTAAATAGGGACTGGGAGTGGCTGGCTCATTACAGAAGCAGCTTTTCCTCTCCTGGAATTGACACCTCCACCCTGATTGAATTGGCCCTGTCAGCACTGGTTCTCCACTTGCAAAGAATCTCCCCTCTCTCCATGTGTCAGTATATAATGCCTGCATCTGTAACTTTCACTCTATGCATCTGAAGAAGTGAGGTTTTTACCCACGGAAGCTTATGCCCAAATAAATCTGTTAGTCTTTAAGGTGCCACCAGACTCCTTGTTGTTTTTGTAGATACAGACTAACACGGCTACCCCCGATACTTAATTAATGTAGCACATCGTTAGTGCAGACGAAACTATTTTAGTGTGCGATGGTGTGAAAGTTTTGAAGACCAGAGAAAGCTGACTATTTTAGAACAGCCCTCTGTTTTCTGTCTTTTTTTAAAATATATTTAATTTATAGTTCTTTTTAGAGGTGAACAAAATATTCTATTTGAATAAGCTGGAGTTATAAAGTTATTTTTTAGACTATGTAGTCAAAGGAGATGGTTCGCCTGTGTCCATATTCGAAATAGATGCCTTTGTATTTCTTTTCAGAAACATCCTATGTAGGGTGCAGCCACACTTTTTTGGTGTTCATTGTGATGGTTATTCTGCAGATAATGAACCTCAGAGACTAGAAAATATTACCATGTTTTTTATATTGCTATTGTGTAATGCTAAGTTTGTATACACTTACGGCTCTGCCAGAGGGACAGAACCTTTCAACTATAGCTTACCAGGTCAAGTTCAGCTGTGGTCCCTAATGACCCATTGTTATTTGATAGTTGTTCAGGAGGCTATACCTAATTATTTTGGTATCAGTCCATTTCCCTGTTCCATTTTGAACTAATGCCCCATCTGCCAATAGTCTTGGCAAAGAGGCAAAAATTGGCTACACCATGAAAGACCGTCACTTTTGCAGCTTTCACCAGCACTAAAATTCAGGTGCAGAAAACAAGATGAGGGGAAAACAAGCCCTGTAAAACAACCAGAGCAAGTGTTTATCTGCTATAGAAGTTTTTCTAATATGTTACATGATTTACAGTATACTGCACCCTATTAAATATGTGGCAAAGTGGCCCTCTTCTGTTTCAGCACTAGGTTTGACACTTTTAGTACAAACCTCATCAGTAATGATCCATAATAAGTTTTCTAATAAAATGTCTAATTTATGGGCTTTTTATTAAAATATCTATGTAATAAACATCACGTATGCTTTCTGAATTGAAAAACAACTCTTTAAAAGCCGTAAAATCATCAATGTGGGCTACACCTCAGACAAAGCAAGTTTACATTGGCTTCAGTTACTTTTTAAATAGGACCATATAAAAAGTACTCTGTAGTGCTTAGGCACAGTGGGTATACCACAGTAGCCTTTACATTCTGAATGCCATTGCTTTTTATGGTGCCTGTAAGAGTTTAAATGTAGCATTGGTTTTTGGCTTCAGTATTCTTCCAGTATTGTTTTAATCTACTCAGCCACCCATTTTTTTAAAGGTTAACATATGTTTCTAGTCTGGTCTTTGACCTACTTTAGCAAATGTCATTTCATGACTTGTGATTTTCTTTCGTAGATGAAAATGGGATTCAAGAAAAGAGAACAATCTCCAATTACTTCTGCAGACAGCAGCCCTGCTGATGTGTCTTCTACTGGTAAAGGCTTATTTAATTTTTTTCCCCTTATTTTTTGCAATTACTCTTCCACAGAGAGTAGTACACAATGTGATTTACTAGGCTTTAAGGAAGGGTGTATGGGCCATTTTTCTAGCAGTGAATAAAAAGCTAAGATAAATGGATTGTTCAACAATCCCTGTCAAATATAATTTACGTTGGACAGTTTCTTGGACAAATAGTTGAAACTAAACAAAGACAAATGATCATAACGTTTCAGTACAGCAATAGTAATCAATAGATTCAGTTGAAACCAGATAATGAAGACTCACATATAAATCAAGACTAGGTTGCCATAGAAACAGTGCTTTCTCAGTTTGATGAAATGCTGTAGAAGTATATTGTGTGTATTTTTTTTTTTAAGGAGGGCAGTTTTTTTTTATTTTAGGAACATAATTGTTAAAGTGGCTTATATGTGATAATCACATCTCTAGATATATATTTTGGAGGTGCTGAAGGAAAAATAATCAGAGATCTGATCTTTCACAACAACTAGATCTGACTTGACAGTGATAAATCCCTCAGTGAGATTATTTGTATAGTATTTATGAATAATGAAAATGCACAGGCATGACCTACATACTTACATTGGTGTCAAGTATGGCTATACTAATGGTTGTGCTCTGTACTGCTATGCAGTAAACCTGGAGCCCTCTTACCACTCAGTTGGTACAAATGGGGGCAGCGTGTTCATTACATCTGCCTCTCTAATTGATCAGTCCACATGACCAAGAACTCCTGTCTAATTTGTCAAGAGAGGGAGGACCAACACAGAGGACCATAATGTCACTCCACTGACATTACCTAAATTGCGCTAGAGATTAACGTGACCCATAGTAGATACCCTAATTCCAAATGAAGCAGTCTGATTGGGATCTTGACCAACTTTGCATAAGTAGAGAGATTCCCCAAGGGGTTAACTGGCTGAATACCACCTTTTGGAACTGGAGAGGTCACAGTATTTCATACAGCTTGAGTTAAATAATCAGACCTCTTGATCATATTGCCCATGAAAACTACCATGACTAGATTAGATCAGAAGCATTACAAGACAAAGGCTTCTTTGACCTACCGTTTAGGGCTTCTTTTTTAGTTAAAAGGAGGGGGCACATGTGAGCTGAGCCACATCTTTTTGGGATCTTTTCGGGATCCAGACTTCTCAAACCAATGTATTTTTAAATGAGAGATCTATGCAAGAGACAAAATACAGTGGTTGGGGGCTTAACAGGGATGAAAATATGCCCTTCCCTCCCTGCTCAAAACAGTGGGGCCCTATATCTATTTTGATCACAGTTAAAGATTTTGGACATATGTGGTAGAGTCATCCTTCCCCTACCCCGTTCATATACTATGGGGAAAAAATTCAGCCATCCCAAGGGGTTGGCTTAGTGAGCATAATGAGTAATTATGGGTCTAAGTGGCCATGCTTCAGGATTGACACATGCAGTTTAGTTGTAGCCATGTTGGTCCCAGGATATTAGAGAGGCAAGGTGGATGAGATAATCTCTTATTGGATCAACTTCTGTGGGTGAGAGAGACACGTTTTCGAGTTTACAGACAACTTCTTCACTGAAGAACAGCCCTTTGGAAGCTTGAGAGCTTGTCCTCTCACCAGCAGAAGTTGGTTCAGTAAAAGATATTACCTCACCCACTTTGTGGCTCTGTAACATGCAGTTTAGTGAGGGCCAGATTCTCAGCTGGTGAAACTTCATTGGCTTCAATCCACAAATAGAATTGAATTGATTGGATTAAATCAGATGAAGTCAGTGACACTACATCAGTTTATACCAGCTGCGAATCTAAACCTCAATTTTGGACATTTGTCCCTGCGTCTCCACCACAAAAAATTCATTTGCCAAGGACAGTCCCCATGGGAACCAATTCCCAATGATATTTTAAAAGGGACTAAGAAGGCTACAGTGTATTACAACATAAACAAGGTGACTCTACCAGTTGCTGTACAATCTATACTATACTATCCCATATGCTATCTCTGGGCTTCCTTCGTTCCATTCTCATTTGACAACATGGCCTTGACTGAAACTGCTACTTCTGTCACACACCTCTTCTTCAACGCTAATGTGAGACAAAGATCCAAGCTCTTGGATCAAAAATTGCTGTGATTAAGAAAAATCAGTGTAACTTTGAGACGTGCTTGAAAAAATTCATGAATAAAGCCAATGACCCAATAGTTTTGTGAGGTTAGTATGCACACACTGACTTCAGGGGAGCTATACCGATTTACTCTAGCTTAGGATGTAACCTGCTGTCTTTAGAATTTAATATAGCATGCCAACAGTATTGGTGTTACAGGTTTCCAAAAAGATGTTTTGTTGAGCACATATGGAGAATATAAATTAGTTTGAGCTTGGAAACAGATATTTTATGAATTACAAAATCCAGTTTTGTTTTGTTTTTTTTTTGTTTCTATTCTGTGTTTTGGAGATGGTCCCAAGCTGCAGAGTCCTGAGGTTTTCAGATGCAGATTTTGGTTTGAGCCCATCTCAGTCTCCATCTTGATGAAATAATAAAATAGGACGAAGAACTAATTAAGAACACTAGTTACTATGTGATTGTTTCTCAGAATTTCAGCCTTTTAATAAGTGTTTTGAATTCCTTTCCAAATTAGGGAATTTAAGAACTTCACATTGATGAGCCTGTCCATAGCATGTCCCTCTTTGTACCTAGCCCTCTGCAAAAACTCAGCAAGTGGATTTATTGTTTGTTCTATTTTAAATAAAATGTTAGTGCATCTAAAATCTAAGTGAAGCTACAAATTTGCTGCAGTGCATATAGCCATCAGTCAAAGGCCCTGAAGAGCCTCCTGCTATTTTCCTGGTGTACTGAGATGTTTCTCCAACAGACTGAGAAAGCCAGAGCACTCTGGCAAAGCTATAGTTGATTTTTCCTGTATTGTTTACCCTGCAAAAGAAATCTGTAGGTGTGAAATCTTTTGTGTTGGCTGCTTATAATTTTGGACTCACTTTTCCCCAGAATTTATAATTTGCACGTAAGGGAAAATAAACAACTGCATCCTAATCCTAATGTATTAAGGCATTGTTTAAATTATGGAAATTGTTACACTCTTATCGGTAAGGAGGGGCATGGGAGGAGGGGCCTCAGAGAAGGGGAGTTTCCCATTCCCACTAGGCACGAGGAGAAGCCAGAAGGGATTCACTCCAGGCAAGATCCCTAATTCAGCTCTGCCCCTCAGTGGCAAGAGATAATCCCTCCTCTTGACACAGTGCCTCCTGCTATTTACTCAGAGAATATATAGAACCGACCAGTTCCTTATGTTAAACACCTGGAATTGACAGTTGCAGAAAAGCTAACAAATGAGTGACATCTCTGAATTAATAAATGTTTTTCCCAACCTGTTTCCAAAAGCACTCTGTATGTATTCCATGAAAGAAGGTAGTGTCAGACGTGTTTTCAGTTCCGACATGACCTCATGCTACATACTTTTGTTAATCTTCCCTCCCATTATGGTGAAAATTATAAAATGGTTTACCAGTGGTTAAACAGGGTCTATATTTCCTCTTTTGGGTATTTAATGAATATTTTAGTAATGTACCTTTTAGCATTTAAGAAAAACATCATAATAAACATTAGAGTTCATTCCTGCAATCAGGTGATTAGCTGGAATTATTTTGAACAGCAGGACTTCAGAATACATTCTTCAGAGGGAAAAGTTCCAATTAAAATTCCAATTAACGTACAATCTGTTGTCTCTTAGCTGTTGCTTCCAACTGGACTGAAGATTATGGACCACAAGAAAGGAAGATTTCTCTGAACCCCACTGTTCGTCTCAAAGCAGAGAAACTGGAGATGGTAAATAGTGCTTAATATTGTTTTCTATTTTTTCCATAATCAGTGAATGTAAAATGTCTAAAGAAAATGTCTAGCTTGACTACTGCATAAATAGGTAAAAAAGAACTAATTACTTCCCAAATGCATAGCTCTTTCAGGGTCTCTATCCATATCTGACTTTACTTATTTGGGCAAATCGTTAAATGGCTGGTTGGGTCAATCCATTTAATTTTTAACTGATTTAATTTTAAACTGCATTATTTGCTGAGCATCTTAAGTGCACACAACATCGTTTTGAAAGAGGATATTGAAAAAAGGAATTTCACTCATTTCTATCCATCCTTCCTTCCTTAGGGTTTTATACTGATACCCATCCCTGTAGTTTCTGAGTGCCTCCCACATAAAATTGATAGCAATAGCAAAGTCCCTAGTGAACTTTACGGAGTCTCTGGCACAAAATTATAGCCAAAACGTTAAGAATATAAACAACGTGAAATAAAAGCTAGATACAGAGGAAAGAACAAAGTGCCAAAGGCTCATAAATAGAAAAAAATAAATGCAAACAAAGCCACATACATAAGTCTTTGTATTATTATTATTATTATTATTAAAAAAAGGCAGGGAGCTAAAATTTAAGGAGAGAAATATTGAGATACTCACAAGGGTACATGGAGATATGATGAGTAAAAGAAGATGAAAAAAGCCAAAGAAATTGTGCCTACAAAGAAGTAACATCCTGGAGAAGATTCATGTGGGAAAAGTAAAAAACAGATGAAAGAGATGCAGAAGGAAATAAGATGCACAGAAATACTTAGAAGGGCAGATCAGTTACATACATTTTTGCTGAAACATGCAGTACATATTTAAATTGATTCTTTCATTTTCCCTAGCACTGTCAGCATGCAATAGTTTGATCTATCATTTTTATTTATCTTTCCTGCATGACATAGTATATTTCAGAAGGAAATACAAATGGGCATATTTTTATGAACATTTTTATTTGTTTCTTATTTTGATCATAAAAAACAAGTGTCAATAAGGGGGTAAAAGATAAGGAACAGTGTTTAAAGTAACAAAAAGATCTAATTATGGTTTGGAGTTCATTTGAGAATGCTAGACTGCATTATAAGTTCAGTTGATCTCTTTCAACATTCCATGAGTGACTGCAGTAGAGGAGTCTGCTGTTAGCATTATTTTACCTTAAATAATACTCAGGTCATTGGAGCAAGAGGATCTAATTGTGAGTTGGAGGAAATGTAGCTATACAGTGAAAACTGTCTTCAGGTGCTCAGCCAGGAGACCATTAAAATAATCTAGCTAATAATACATGATAAAGATGAGGGGGGAAAATCTCTTGGGTCCTCATGTCCATGTCTCTACCACTGCAGAATTGAAGTTGATAGGTCAATATTAAGCGCATAAGTAGGTCCTATTGATATGCTTAAAGTTAAGCACCTGCCTAGACATCTGGTACCTTGGCCTTTGAAGTGGAGAGCCATCTTGCATGTTGCCCATATAAATTGATGGCCAGTTGACAGCTTGTAATGTATGCATCAAGTTGATAGATAACAGATTATAAGGATGAAGTGCATGAGGCTTCCTCATTCCAACCAACCTCTCTCCTTGTTTTAGTCTCTCTCCCATTTAAAGATGCCTAATCCATCTTCTACCTTATCCCTCCATATCTGAAAATATTCTGGAGAAAAGAACATGTGATGAATCTGGAGGTGCTCAGTAATAATTTTGGCCTGTAACCCAAAATCTAATTATATGCCCCAAATTAGATGGCATGCTAAAATGGTGTGATAGACTTCCACTACTAGAAGAGTTTCAGATGGTTTCAACACTTTCACCTATAGGGGGGCAGAGTCATCAGACAAGGGATTACAAGCCATTGAGACAGAATGGGTCTACCTACCAAACAAGGAAGCAGCTGTCAAACAGTCTGAGGCAAAAAGACGACTTCATACATGGGTTCTGAAACAAAGAAATTATCAAGCAATATAGAAATTGAACCCATGCACACACAGAGTAGGTGGGGGCATTTAAAAATGGAGCTGTCCTGAGAGAGGAAAATCTGAGACACTCCCAAGGTAGGTGGTCTGAGAAAAACAGCGGGGCATGTTGTCATTTGAAAGTTCCACTTTGGTCCTCCTCAGTCCAGCGTATTTGACTTTAAGCACTTATGTGCGTATTTGACTTTAAGCACACAGAGTCCCTTTATATGCAGTAGGATTGCCCAAATGTTTAAAGTACACATATTCTTGAGTGCTTTGTTGGGCCAGGCTTTAACCAGCAGGTTTTTTTCTTGAGCATTTTGCTTTTGTCATAAATGATTGTCTTGTGCTATTATCCAGAAACTATTTCCATGGTATTTACTTTATCTCAGCCATTTTAATAACAATTAAAGGAAAACAGGTATGAGCAATGGGCTGTCCATTTAATGATGATTTATGACAATAAACATCTTTGTGTGCAATATTCAAAAATTTTGAAGAAATGTCTTTTTATCATTCATTAATTTAGAAGTCCAAGCTTCAGTACAATCTAAAGGATTTAACTTTGATGATATTTCTATCTTGAAAAAATAGTCACTCATTTTCATGTTTTGAAACCAGTGTGTCTTTTTGGTTCAGTTAACTACTTCTGCATATAACTTAATTTACATTAATATTTGGCTCTTTATTGCATAATTTGTCTTTGATACAGCATTTGTAGACTGTTTACATGCCATTGAATAGTTTGTTTTGCAAATTATTATATTTATATGCAATTTTCAGGTTTACTCTACCACTCCATTATGTTTAGTCCTCCCTACTTCCATTAGCACTATAAAGAAACCATTACCGGTTATATATATCAGCATTATCTTGTAAGCCGTGTAATGTGTGCTGAGTTATTTACTTCTTTTTTTAAATTCAGTCTTATAAAACCTATTTGAGGTACACAAACTAATAATTCCCCGTGACTCAAAAATACTGGCACCAAATTTAATTTACCTTGACAAAAAATTAAATAAATACAAAATCTGAGTGAAAGCAAATGCTGAAACTTGATATGAAATAATTCTTTGTGCTGAAGGTCCGAGTGAGTCAAAATAGGGATATTGTGTGGAACCATGGGCATAAGTGTGGCAACTGATGCCTGTTTTCTTTTACTGGCCTAGTATAGTCAAAGTTTCTTCAGCCTCAGGTAGCTTCTGAGAGTGTTGTAAATCGACACTCATATAATACAGTGATGACGATAATATAAACGTGGTGATAGTCCTAACCTTCTTAATGTTTTCAGAGCAAAATATGATGATCATGGGAAAATTGTACTGAGCCACAAGTAGAACATATTAATAAAGACAGCTACTCCGGTGAGTCACCAGAGCCCATTCTGTCATCTTTCTTATTTGTCTGTCTTTGAGGAGGTTTAAGAAATAGTGACCACACAAGACACAACTTGTTAGTGAAGGAGAGCTATAATGAAAAGGCTTTTTTCCCCATTTGAGGCAGAGATCTCTAATCCCCATTTTAAAAAAAAATAACTCTTTGTCTTCTAGGCACTAAATTATCTTGGGATTCAGCCCACAGACGAACAGCAGCGAGTCCTAAGGCACCAACTACAGAAAGATTCTAAAGGAACAGTATCTTTTGGAGGTAACCATTTGTAGAGTGCCCTGGAAAATAATGTAACATAGAAGCAGAGAGCTTATAATATCAGTTTATATATTTTCAGTTATAATAACCTTCCCATCAATGTGAGTTATTACTGTCATAAAAACAATTCTCCGTGGTGAGGCAAGATTGTGATTCTACTATTTAACAATGAACTTGCAATTCTGGAACTAGCCATCTGTAATGGAAGTCCGATTTCTCCTTTATGAAGATCAGTTTTAGCTCACTAGCCCTTAAGTGCACTGTGCTCTCACTTATACTAATGAATTTTCAACTTTGCCTTGAAAATAGGGTATTATTATTAAGTCTGAGGGTTTTTTTTAAATGAAAATGGTTTTCGTATTTAAGAAATCACTGCTTTCTTTCAAAAATAAAAGCACGAAGTATCTATTTTATAGCAAATTCATTTTCGCAAACTACTTAATTCTAAACAATATTTCTTGTATAATAGTTTCCTAAGAAATAGTCATGAAATTGAAGCATGCAGTGTCATTTTAGCTGCTACTAATTTAGGCATCACAAACCTTAAAAGTTAACCATTTTTCTTCTCTCAATTTCTTAAAAATTAAAGTTCTTAAATTCAAATCAATAAATAAAAATATAGATATACATTTCTTTATTTTTAAATTGCATAATAAATCAAAGGAATTGTGTGTCAGGTCTCCATTCTGTGTCATCCAGCTGTCCTATAAAATGATCTCTTGAATAACCTAAAACAAAATTAGTTTCTTTCTAATTCTTGATCTCAGCAACTGAACTTAGAATTTCTAGTATCTTATTTATTTAATATTTGTCCAATCCATGGGACTGAAACTAAAACACAAGTCGAGAAAATAGTAGCAAGTTCCTGGCCCCCTCATCCTGGTTAAGATTTTCCAGTTAAGATTTGGAGAGAGTGGTGTCACTTATAATTAATGTCACTTGCTACCAGCAACTAGATAGCTCAGAAGTTGTCCATGCATTTATCCTGCCTATTTTGTTTCTCTCGTGAGAACTGAGAGCAATAGGGCTGAAGGCTACAATGAAAGACTCCACATGGAGACCTTCCCCTGCCCCATTCAACATGATGTAGCTTCTGACCAAAGCTAATTCTAGCAGAGGCAGGTGAGCTCATCAAATTGATAGTATCAGTCACTCACTGTGAGAGTCTTGATATTTAATATCCCTCTAGCCCCCAGTAGCCATTGCAGCAGTGAACTCTGTTTTTCATTCTGGCTAAACAGGTAGCTTAGACAAAGGTCATTGATACTGCAGTGACTTTTGTGTTTCAGCTCCATCCTAGATAGGCAGCTGGCCAAAAAACATGCAACACAATATGTGCAGTACCCCATCAGGGGGTTGGGAGCCTACATAGAAAAAGGTAAAACTCAGAGTGGTACAAAGATTTCCTCTTTTCCTATAGAGTCAGTATATCTGGCCCCTAAAGGATCAGTCTACTCCAGAGGCGATCCTTTGCTGGTATAGTATAAGTATAGGCTGCTCTAATTTACGCCAGGAACCTTCCAAGCATAAACCATCTCTAGAATTGGGAACAGCAGAGGTGTGGTTTACATCACCTTTTTGTCCCTCCCCAACAAAACTTTCCCAATTGCAGTTCAGTCACATACCAAGACCTCAGCATATGTTTTTAAAACTCCATTTTCTGATTTTTTTTACAAACTTCCTCAAAAGAACTCTGTGCTGAGATAAGAAGCTGCAGTCAAAATTGCAGGTAGATTGTTTCATCTTTCAGGAAGTTAATGGAGGAGTTGAAAATTCATACTTAAATGGGAGCTCAACAGTGAATATGGAGAGGCTATTGCTACTCCATAATTTAGTTTGTCAGACCAGCACCTTACACAAGCACTGCATTCATTTTTAATAGTAGTTGCAAACAGTTTTAAACTAGGGAAAAACAAACTGACTCCTATAAAATTGGTGCCACAGACTACAGTAACTAAACTCTGTTTTAGATTTTGTTCAGGTTGCAAGAAATCTGTTCTGTTTGCAGTTGGATGAAGCAGGTGGTGGCCAAAGACCTATAACATTTGGTGCCAGTGAAATTGCCAATTTATTAGATTCACAGGTAAAGTATCTGCTGGAGCTCAGTATTATTTATCTATTGTGAAGAATAAGTTAACAAAGGTTAATTTACTTAAAACTATTCCAATTCTTGGACAAATTTTTGAAAGAGTTTCATATCATGGTTTTCTTTAAAGTAACCTAGTTCCTAAGAAGCCTTGTTAAAGCAACCTAGTTTGCAGGAAGCAATTCACATAAATATGTTGTGAATTGGGATGAGTGGATAACAGTATTTTATTGACAGGACTGCTGATTGCTTCCAGCAGTGTGAGTAATAAACAATTATGTGGCACAGTGATTTGGACCTCTATTGCACTCAGAAATCACTTTATTTTAAAGGTAATTTTTAACAATGAAGGCCTATATAGATCCCCGATGGGTTAGAAATACTGAATGTAATTTATTCCTTATCTGAGATCAAATAGAAGGGGGAAAGTAGTCAGATTTATTGGCACTGTTTTCTCGGAAATTTTTGTGGATAATTTTTGTTAATCCATTTTAGCAAAGCATGTTATTTTTTCATTGCTGGAAAACCTGTGACTAGAGCTGGTCAGAAAATGTCAGTTAAAAATTAGTTTAAACCAACATTTTTTTTTTTGGTGGTTGTTGTTCCAAACTGAAAGTTTTCATATTTGGTTGCTGAAAACGTACAATATTTTGGAGAAACAAATTGCATTTTCATTAATTTTTAATAGCTAAAAAAAGTTCTTTATCAATTCTACCTGTGATTTTCTTTTAACAAGACTCTGTTGTTAAAGAGATCAAGCATTATGATAGATGCATTTAACCAAATATTAGTTTCTATTAATTTTCCCCTTTTTCATATTTTAATACATACAGCTTGTATCCTGTGATTCTTTGGAAATGGATGATGTGGAAAGACTTAAAAGAGAAAGAAATGAAGCTTTAAAAGAAATATGTAAATTGAAGGTAATATTTAATTCTGATCACTTTTAAAAAAATGAAATAATCCATTTAAGGAAAGATAGCATTTAACCTGAATTTGAATTGTATGTGTATAGTATAAAAAGTATTGGTACAAGAGAGAATAGTATTCACTGGTATCCAAAGAGCATATGCATATAATGTGTTTATACAGAAATTGACCTTTACTCCCTATACTGAATGCCTGTGCTTTTTTCTAGCCTGAATGTCAGGGGGAATTAGACTAGAGACATTTCACAGAGGTACATTGGGTGTATGTGATTTATCTGATCTATTTAGAAAGTTATGTGGCCCCAATCATCATAATATCTGATCACCATTTAGTATTTATGAAATATGCCAGATTGGCAGAATCGGAGACTTAAAGTCATCTATCCTCAAAACAAGTACAGCAAAGAGGCAGTAGCAATGCAAACTTCCCCCAATCATGACCTGCCAGTATACCTTAACCTAGCCTGGAAATCCTATCTTGGGGTAAAAGACAAGCTCAATCTCCATACTCATTCTCAGTTATGACTACTATCTAGTGTGACAACTAGTGCGAGTTGTGGTGGTTTTTGTGATGTAGACAGCTGTCCATTGGTAAGTGAACCAGACTCATTCCACATAGGACAATGAGCATTTCTCAGCTTGTAGCCACTAGTTACTTGGGCTGGATTGGAACTAGCAATCTAAGAATATAGAGAGAGCACTGTATAGCCTACTATGAATCTTTCGAGCTATCCAAATGTCATAACACCATATTTCTTAAATATGTGAACACAAAATTCTGTGTCAACAACTAAAAAGCCCTCACTTATCAGATGAACAAGTAATTTATGTTTATTTTGATTTTAATTCTTAGATTGAATCAGTACAAAGTAAATAATGTTTTGGAGATTTATCTTTCAGGCTTCAGTTCAAGAAAGCATTCCTATTCATGCCAGCACATAAGCATCTGCTTAACTTTCATTGAAGTCAATGGGATTTAAGCACATACTTCAAGAAAAATATGTGCTTAAGAGTTTTTTCCTGAATCAGGGAACATCCTAGCATTATCAGCTTTCCTTCTAAAACCAGCAGGTATTGAGTGCTACCCTTAATCAATCATCCAAAACTCACCTAGCATTTGATCCTGAATGATACCAAGGACTTCTTGGGATGGGAGGTGAGGATTCTCAGTGCCTTGCAGGAATCTCTCAGCACCTTACCCTTTTAGTGCGAAGATCTTCAGATTTGTTTGACTGTCATGTCACCCTCACTTGCCTCCCACACATCCACACCATAGAATACTTCATCACATTAATAAATTCATCTTAAAACTGTTTGTTTGTTCCGTTCTCTCCTATTTGTTATGTTTAACCTCCGCCGTGTTATTCTCTTAAAAGGCTTTTTGTGGTAGCAAGATGGCACCTTAAGTCAAAATTTATCTTATTTGATCACCTCTGGAAGCGCTTTGCTCTTCTTCCCATTTAACTAGTCTAAAAAAGAAAGATCTGTCCGGGATGTCATCATCTCTATTTTTAAAAAAATAGGTGGTGCTCATTATAACATATGGATTAGCTGGAAATAATGTTTGTTTTGCTATTTCTATAATATTCTGTTTTTAAATGTATGTCAAGGGCACCCAGAGCTTTGGATTCTTGTCCCTTTGTGTGGAGTTTATTTTAGACCAAAATAAAAATAAATAAATAATAAATTTGAAATAGCCCGTCTGTTGGGGAAACACATTCCTCTTTTAATCCAGTTTAATCAACAGATGCTCATATCCTTAGTATCTAGGAAATAAGACTAACTGAGCAATACTTCAGATATTTTAATTTCTAATCTTAAATCAGCATTAAAAAAAAAAAACCTACCATAAATTATGTTTCTTATTATAGGCATACTGTGAGCTTTTATTGGCATACTGTTTCCCACTCAGTAATTTAAATTTCAGTATTTCCCAGCCAACCTAGTAGGGTAATTGATGTTCCTGAATGACTGACAGTAAGTAGTCTTAATTTGCTCAATAATAGGGCAACATACTGCTGATGTCCCTTTTAGAACATTAGACATAAAGTGTCCCCTGGACTTCTACAATCAATTCTTGAGATCAAAGGAGTTATTGTCTTTACTGTATACTAATACTCTAGTATTTTAATTTGTGTCTCTAACTTGTTTCAACCTTTGTAATTTTTTCAGTTTAGTTACACTCATGTTGGATACTGCAGAAAAGTTCTGATTGGGTATACTTAAGGGAAAATACTCAGATGGTTACAGATTCTTAGAAATCAGAGAAAGAAATGAATTCTAATATTGGGTCATTTAAGATACCATCCTACAAAGTGCTGAGTGCTTTTAACTGCCCATTAACTTCTGTGTTGAAGGCACTCAGCAAGTTGTAGTATCCCAGATATTCAGCATACATTCTCCTTTTCTTTAAAAAAAAAATCTTGGTTATTCTTAGGCCTTGTCTACACTACGAGAGTAGTTCGATTTTACTTAAATCGAATATTTGGAATCGATATTGCAAAGTCGAACGTGTGTGTCCACACTAAGGACAGTAATTCGACTTTGTGAGTCCACACTAACGGGGAAAGCGTCGACATTGGAAGCGGTGCACTGTGGGCAGCTATCCCACAGTTCCCGCAGTCCCCGCTGCCCATTGGAATTCTGGGTCGAGCCACCAATGCCTTCTGGGTAAAAAAATGTGTCGAGGGTGCTTTTGGGTAACTGTCGTCATCCATCCATCACTCACTCCCGCCCTCCCTCCCTCCCTGAAAGCGCCGGCGGGAAATCATTTCGCGCACTTTTCAAGTCATTGACAGCGCGGACGCCACAGCACTGTGAGCATGGAGCCCGCTGCAACCATCGCTGCAGTTGTGGCCGCTCTCAACGCCTCGCAGCTTATCATACAGGTTGCCCTGAGGCAGATGCAGAAAAGTCAGGCGAGGAGGCTACGTCAACGCGGTGATGGCCTGAAGTGTGAGAGTAGCACAGACCTCTCAGAAAGCAGGGGACCCAGCGCCGAGGACATCACGGTGGCAATGGGTCATGTTGATGCCGTGGAACGGCGATTCTGGGCACGGGAAACAAGCACTGAGTGGTGGGACCGCATAGTGCTGCAGGTCTGGGATGAATCACAGTGGCTGCGAAACTTCCGCATGCGGAAGGGAACTTTCCTTGAACTTTGTGAGTTGCTGTCCCCTGCCCTGAAGCGCAATGACACCCGGATGCGACCAGCCCTGACTGTCCATAAGCGAGTGGCCATAGCCCTCTGGAAGCTTGCAACGCCTGACAGCTACCGGTCAGTCGCGAGCCAGTTTGGGGTGGGCAAATCTACCGTGGGGGTTGTTGTGATGCAAGTAGCCAAGGCAATCGTTGATGTACTGCTGCCAAAGGTAGTGACCCTGGGAAACGTGGAGGCGATCATAGATGGCTTCGCAGCGATGGGATTCCCAAACTGCGGTGGGGCCATAGATGGAACTCACATCCCTATCCTGGCACCGGACCACCAGGCCAGCCAGTACATTAACAGAAAGGGCTACTTTTCCATGGTGCTGCAAGCACTGGTGGACCACAGGGGACGTTTTACCAACATCTACGTGGGATGGCCGGGCAAGGTTCATGACGCTCGTGTTTTCAGGAACTCTGGTCTGTTTAGACGGCTGCAACAAGGTATTTACTTCCCGGACCACAAAATAACTGTTGGGGATGTGGAGATGCCTATAGTCATCCTCGGGGACCCAGCCTACCCGCTAATGCCCTGGCTCATGAAGCCCTATACTGGCGCCCTGGACACTGAAAAAGAACTCTTCAACTACCGGCTGAGCAAGTGCAGAATGGTGGTGGAGTGTGCTTTTGGACGTCTCAAGGGGAGATGGAGAAGCTTGATGACTCGCTGTGATCTCAGCGAAACCAATATCCCCATTGTTATAGCAGCTTGCTGTGTGCTCCACAATCTCTGTGAGAGCAAGGGGGAGACCTTTATGGCGGGGTGGGAGGTTGAGGAAATTAGCCTGGCTGCTGATTACTCACAGCCAGACAGCCGGGCGATTAGAAGAGACCAGCGGGAAGCGCTGTGCATCCGGGAGGCTTTGAAAGCAAAGTTCCTGAGTGAGCAGGGTAACCTGTGACTTTTAAGTTTGTGTACAGAGAAGCTGAACCTGCCCCCGTTTCTTTACCCAGTTAATGTTGACTATCCTACCCAGTTACATACCCCCTTCACCCCCTTCCAACACACGTTTCGAAATAAAAATAGTTCTACTTTGTTAATGCACACCGTTT
Source organism: Trachemys scripta elegans (assembly GCF_013100865.1). Taxonomy (NCBI): domain Eukaryota; kingdom Metazoa; phylum Chordata; order Testudines; family Emydidae; genus Trachemys; species Trachemys scripta. The sequence continues at coordinate 24,779,205 of NC_048311.1, forward strand.
TTTTTAATACTGTTTTCGCGGGAATTTTTTAAAACTGGGACGCAGACTGTGGTGCGGAGCGGGTGTAGTGTAGTGACGCGAATGAAGCTTCTAAACTCAAGGATTGACGGGCTCCGCTGCGGTGGGATGGTTGTTTCAACGGAGCCTGTCACCCCTCCTGATCGGGACTGTGTGTATGGGGGGGCTATGTGACTTTGTGGCAGGGGGAGGACGATTACAGATCCCCTGCTGCATGGCTCTGTGATCCTGCATAAGGACTGCCGCTTAAGATCTGTAACTGCCCTCCCCCGCCACAAAGTCACAGAGCAACCCACCCCCCACCACATAACATGAAAACAACCTCCCAGACTAACCAGGGTAACTAGTCACTGCATCACTGCACTGTGTATGTGCCCTGCTGCTGTGCCTGCCCCCGCCTATGTACCCTGCCAAAGGTGACTGTCCTGTCCAATTACCAACCCCCTTTCCCCTCCTCCTCCAAAAGAACATGATTGAAACAGTAGTTAACATGAACGTATTTTTTATTATCAACTACACATGGAACTGGGAGGTGAAACTTGGACGGGGGCTTGTGTCAGGCGGGAAGGAAAGAACTTTTCAAGTTTTGGGGAATGAGAGCCTTCTGCTACTAGAGCTCTCTGCAGGGGTGGAGTGAGAGTTAGCAGGGACTCTGCCGCCTCTCCTTCTTTGCACTTTGGGTGAGGTGGGTATGGGACTTGGTGGCGGGGGAGGGCGGTTAGAGATGGACTGCAGCGGGGCTCTGTCCTCCTGCCTCCGTTCCTGCAGAACATCCACAAGGCGCCGGAGCGTGTCTGTTTGCTCCCTCAGTAGTCCAAGCAGCGTTTGAGTCGCCTGCTGGTCTTCCTGCCGCCACCTCTCCTCCCGATCCATGTTTGCTTGCTGCATTTGGGTCAATTTCTCCCGCCACTGGGTCTGCTGTGCTGCCTGGGCTTGGGAACAGGCCATAAGTTCAGAGAACATGTCCTCCCGTGTCCTCTTCTTCCTATGCCTAATCTTCGCTAGCCTCTGGGAGTGTGATGCCAGGCTAGGTTGTGAGACAGTCGCAGATGTGGCTGTGGGAATGGGAAAAAGGGAGTGAATTCCTCAGAAAGATAAATGTAGTTGTGAACCAAGAACATAGTCTTTCTCTGTGAACAAGACCATGCACAGCACCTATCACATGCGCACTCAGCACAAGGTCGAATTCTCGGCCTTCGCATTCAGTGCCTGGGGTCTTCCACAGCACATTTGAGAAGCGGGGCAGCACAACGGAATTTCTGTTGCAGGCAGACATGGTAAGCCGTAGACTTGTGGCAGTTTAAAACTTTTATATTACCACTGGCCTCATTTCACATTTAAAGCAATGTCAGTACCTGCTGCCAGCAATCCGGCAAGCGGGAACTCTGCCCCTGTCCCACCCCCTCGCGGCTGTCCCCAGGAACGATCCCTTTCGGCAGCCCCTCTCCCGCCTCCACCGCGTGGCTGCAAACCAGCGGTTACAGTTCTGTAAAGGAACGAGCAAGCAGTCCCAACACTAACATTCCCCTACCTAATTCAAAGCAGGTCACCATGGGCGACATCACCCTGATGAGGATCTCTGACAGCGAGAGAGAGAGAATGCTCCGGGAAAGCCTCCAAAGACCAGGGCCGTATGCCGCCCTGCTGTGCAGAGCAATGATTCCCGAGTACTTGATAGTCTCGTGGCGCGGCAACGTGTCGTACTTCGGAGGACCCAATAAGGCCGCTCTCCCCAGGAACCTCATGCAACGGCTTTCCAATTACCTCCAGGAGAGCTTCATCGAGATGTCCCGGGAGGATTACTGCTCTATCCCTGCACATATAGACCGCATCTTACTCTAGCTGCAGTAGCAGGGACTAAACAGTAGAGCGGCTTGGGCAGGACAATCACGGAAAACCGGACATTGCTAGATTTTTTTTCAAAACTTGCACTGCCCATGACTGAACCGTTAAGTGCCTAGGGCAAACTAATCATGAACAACCCATTCTTTTAATTGTTAATATTCCTGTTCTGTTAAAAATAAATGTTTAGATGTTTACAACACTTACTGGATGATCCTTCACCAGATTCTGTGTCCGGGGTAACGGCTGGGGAGGGTTGGTAGGGGATCTCTGTAAGGGTGATGAAGAGATCCTGGCTGTCGGGGAAATCAGCGTTGTGAGCGCTGCCGACTGCCTCGTCCTCCTTATCTCCTTCCTCATCTTCCCCGTCCGCTAACATGTCCGAGGAACCGGCCGTGGACAATATCCCATCCTCAGAGTCCACGGTCAGTGGTGGGGTAGTGGTGGCGGCCGCACCGAGGATGGAATGCAGTGCCTCATAGAAACGGGATGTCTGGGGATGGGATCCGGAGCGTCCGTTTGCCTCTTTGGTCTTCTGGTAGCCTTGTCTCAGCTCCTTGATTTTCACGCGGCACTGCGTTACATCCCGGCTGTATCCTCTCTCTGACATGTCTTTAGAGATCTTCTCATAGATCTTTGCATTCCGTTTCTTGGAGCGCAGCTCAGAAAGCACGGACTCATCGCCCCACACAGCGATGAGATCCAATACTTCCCGATCAGTCCATGCTGGGGCCCTCTTTCTATTCACAGACTGCACGGCCATCACTGCTGGAGAGCTCTGCATCGTTGCCAGTGCTGCTGTGATCGCCACGATGTCCAGACAGGAAATGAGATTCAAACTGGCCAGACAGGAAAAGGAATTCAAATTCAAATTTTCCCGGGGCTTTTCCTGTGTGGCTGGTCAGAGCATCCGAGCTCGTACTGCTGTCCAGAGCGTCAACAGAGTGGTGCACTGTGGGATAGCTCCCGGAGCTATTAACGTCGATTTCCATCCACACCTAGCCTAATTCGACATGGCCATGTCGAATTTAGCGCTACTCCCCTCGTCGGGGAGGAGTACAGAAGTCGAATTAAAGAGACCTCTATGTCGAACTAAATACCTTCGCGGTGTGGACGGGTGCAGGGTTAATTCGATGTAACGGCGCTAACTTCGACATAAACGCCTAGTGTAGACCAGGCCTTAGTAATACCACTTTTTTCACTAATAATCCCTCTCCTTTGAAGTATTTGTAGATTGTTATGATATCCCCACCCCCACTAAATTGTTAGTTCTTTTAATCTTTACTCAATGCCAGTCTCCCCGGGTTTTTGATAATTTTTGCTTCCTTTCTCAGGTTCGTTTAGTGGTCTGATTTTTCATATATGCTGAGTCACTACTGTGGAATTCAGTGGGATGGGAAGGGTGTTCTAATGGGTGGGACTCTGAACTGGAACTCGTGAAACCAGAGTTCAGTTCCCAGCTTGACTACAGAGTTCCTGTGTGACTTTGGACAAACACTTAGTCTGCCCTGTGACTCAGTTCTCCATCTGGAAAATGGAAATTATACCTTCCTACTTCAGAGTGGTGTTATGAGGATAAAATCCATTAATGATTGCGAGGCATTTTGATATGGTGGTGATGATGATGGCCATACAAATAGATAGATTTTGAAGATTCTCATCTCTGAAAATCAGTCCATTTACCTTGCTTGTAATGAGGTGCCCAGAATTACAGGTGTGGCTTCAATGGGAGTTCTGTGCACAGAGGGTTTGCTGGACCAGGCCTCATGTTTACTACTTTTAATAACTTCTGCCATGATTTCCATATTGTTGCCATTACTCTTCCACAAATTCATTTAGCAAGTCTCACATTGGGAGTTGCCAATGCTCAATATCTCTGAGGGTCATTTCCCATCTGTAAAATGGGGATAATACTTCCATCCTCCCATTTTGTGTGTATGTTGCCTCATTAGACTGTAAGTTCTACAGTGCTTAGTACATTGGACCCCAGTCTCATTTGATGCTTATTGGTGCTACCAGCTACCACAATACAGAAAATATTATAATAGAACACACATTTTTTTTAAACAGATTTGAATGAAGTTTTTGAAAGCTTTCCATCAGGATGATGTCAGGCTATTAGCAGATAATTTTTAGATGTCAGTGGACAGGAATGACAACTAAAGAAACCATTGTCTTTGAAGTGTTGGCCTCATTTGTAAGATTGTGCAGTAAACTAGGTCTGTTTAATATTTATTCATTTGACCGCCACATAAATGAAATGCAAAGAAGGTACTAATAGCTAAAGTGTTTCCTGAAGGGGGAAAGAGAGGCATTTCAGTGTATGTTCATCATAGGCTTTACAGGATATATAGTATGTGACCACTACTACTAAAAATAGGTAATGTTCTTCTAACCACTTCATTTTATCTCTTCTTTTTAATTATTTTAAGTGAACCACTGCATGTGGAAGGTGCTCTGTTGGCAGCCCAAGAGATTGAAGTTCTGGCACTGTATAGGAAGCGACCTCATCCTTGTTTGTGGGGACCACTGGTGGGCTAGAAAAAGTGGATCATTCTCTTTGCTGAACCTACCAATGCGTGCTAATTTGAAGACAGATTTTTTATGACAGGCACTGTGCAACAGGAACTGAGTGGAACTACCAGTTCATTTCACACGAGCCACATAAAAACTGTCAGATAGGACCAAATCTCATTACTTACTTATCTGCTCTGAATTTCAACCAGTTAGCAATAGCCCAGTCAATTAGGATCCTGATAGCAGTCTCCTGAATCATCTGTTCTTGCTCACCTTACCTTTTTAAGTGTTTCTGTGCTATCCCAGATGAGACTGTGTGTGTATAGGCCAGCTCCTCACTGGTGTAAATCATCATAGTTCTATTAACTTTAGTGGAGCAAAACTGATCTACACTCACCCAGGATCTTATAGCCATCATAGCTCAACACAGAAAATTATTTAGAGTCTGAATAATAGTCCATTTGGTCAGTAAATGAATGGAAGACTTCCGTGAACTTTGGATCGTGCCCTTAGCTACTACCTTTGGTGCATTGCAGACATTACTAGATCTCGGTACACTTACCAGTATCCTTTTATTAAGTACAAGTTGAGCCGAATTTCTACTGACCCTTTTCAAATTCAGTATTCAGTCCCACATGGGAAAACTCAAGTGTTTAATTCACAGTACAGACAAATATTAAAAACATTTGGATACAAAAACAAATCTATATGGGAAAAGATTTAATTTCTACTGATGCATTAGGTTCCTTCCATTTCTTACCAAAAGAAAAAGAAATAAATGGCATTTTTTTATAGATTACCACAAGTAGTTATATAACAGCTGCTATTATTAGATAATGGAAAAATGACTCCATTAGAGGATTTTTTGAGATGTTTGCTGATGATAATAAGGGCATCTTTCAGGTTACATATACCTATGGCTTAATATTTATGAAAAAGAATGTTGATTTATATATATATTTTTTGCAAAAGAATATTGGGAAAAGATATGGCGGAATATCAGAAATATGTCCAGCTCATCATCTTTATGATTTCTATACAACATAGTCTTTAAAAGATTTTACCTGATACCAGAGTGCCTACAGAAAAGCTGTTTTTCCTAACCATAGCAAATGCTGGAGATACCACAAATTACAGGAAATATTGGTGCAATATATCCAAAGGTCTCTTCACAGTTCTGAACACAAAGATCTGTTCCTCTGCAAAAATCTCTCTACTGGTATTGGTAGAACAGTTTCCCTGTGAAAAGCAAGAAAATGGAGACTGACATCTCTGTTAGTGGCAAAACATCTAATTCTCTGAAAATGGAAATCTAGAACACCTCCAGTGTTTTCAGAATGGTTGAAAAAATGGTCAAAGATTTAATGCAAAAATAACTTTACATATATTACACAATAGAGGTAAATGAAGTAAAATTTGAAGGATATTTGTATTGTTTTCTTGAAAAATTAAATAGAATTTTAAAGAAATGTCTACAAATCAATACAATAAATTACATTGTGTTTTCTAAATATAGTCTTATGCCTCACAGAGGTTTGCCAAAGCTATAAAAAAATTGTATTATATTTTAAATGTATAGCTATTACATTAAATAAGTGTATGTGTGCATAATTCTCAACAACTGTTCAAGAAAGATAAAGGAATAAATGAACGACAAAATCACTAGACTATCTAAAAATTAACCTCTAGAGCAGTGATACTCAATTAGATCTACCCGAAGGCCAATTTTAGAATTTTACGACAAGAGGTGGGCCATTGGCATAGAAGGCTGACAAAATAAAAAATTCAGCTGCCACTAAATAAAAGCCTTGATTGCAACATAAGTATTAGTGTTTCTATCTTTTAACAAAGCTTATAAATCAACATTATTACCTGTTCTTTGGTTTCCAAATGGGCAGGGGACATGGGAGAGCAGTGCTGCCTCCCAACCACCCCCTGTTCCCTCAATGGCGGGGAGGGAGAAGGGGCGAGAGTGTTAATTTTCTCCCCTGCCTGATGTATCATTGCTCCCATACAAAGAGGAGGCGATCCCCACCACCTGAACCTGGATTGCTCTGCTCTATGCCTGGGTTGGGGTATCTGCCCGACTGGAATCCCCGGGGGGGTAGCAGAGAGCACCCCACCCTTCACGGAAGGGGGTCCAGGATCAGGCCCAGTTCTCACCTCCTCCTGGGACAGGTCCACTGCATGGGACAGAATAAACGGGCTGCGGTAGCTGGGATCTGCTCTGTGCACCTGATCTGGCTCCCATGGTGGAGCCCTGCCAGAGGGCCTCCCTTCTGCCCCGGTGCCCAGCTCCCCCTGCTGTGCCCTGGATCACAGTCACTTCCCCAGTCTCACCTCTCTCCTCACTGCCAGCAATGGGGAGTCTCTGGGCCTTCCAGAGCGCTGTGGACTTCCCATGGGAGCCCCCCAAGAAGCCAAGGGCACTGCCAGTCGGTGGTGGCCCCAGCCCCAAAGGACTCACTGCCCAGGAAGCAGAGCTCAGCTTGTGCCTGTTTAGCCATCGCTGCACCCGCTGGTCATTGGGCAGGCTCAGCGTGCTGCTGGCCTTGCACAAGGGCACAGCGAAGCAGGGGTGCTGGAGCGTGTGGGTGAAGCGGCCGCAGCCCCAGCACTGAAAGGGTGCACTGTGGCCAGCATGAGCCTCCTGCTGCCCACGCCAGGACCAGTAACTGATGCAGCAAGCCCAGATGTACCAGGATTATGAACTGCCAAGCGCCAGTGCAAATTAAGCACTGTCTGGCGGGCCCACACAGGAAGGCTTGGCGGGGCATATTTGGCCCCCGTTGAGGATCACTGCTCTAGAGATTAAGATTTGGTCTGGTCCCAGTCTTTACTAAGGTAGTCGTTTATTTGTGTTGAATGTTGTAGCTAGAACATAGTACCTGTCCATATGCCATGGAAATCATTTTGCTGCTGCATAACTAATTAGTCACTGTTTCTATTAACAGGAAGAATTGACTGAATCTGTAGGTCTACGAAAGCAGTTAACAGAGGAGCTACAAACTGTTAAACAAGTATGTTGTTGTGGGGGTTTCTAATGTGATTCTGAAGAGTTTTTTTTAATAATAGCTTCTTTTTTGTGCAGGGGAGAGGGTGGAATTCTTTGTGCACTTTATGGTTTTCCCCTCTGCTACACTGATTTCACTTCATTGGAGTTACACTAACATAAAAGTAATATGATTGAGTGAAGAATCAGACCCTGTAGATGGAAATATTTTTGCCTGAGCAAATGAGGGATACTGGGGCAGATGTTCATAGCACATCTCCCATTATCTTCAAATAGTGATTGAGCAGGTAATTCCCAGAGTGTCACACTGAGTGGTAGCCCTTTATGTTTTCTATCTGCTTTTTCATGAACTTTGGTGAAGATGGTTAAAATGTAATTTAAAGTGCAGCAAAAATTCCACTGGTAAACGCTACATTAATTCCCTCTGATTTATATATGAGATTTGCTCAGTTTTTTCAAGTTATAAAATAATCTCTAACTGCAAGTGCTAAATATTCAACCTGGGGTATGAAAATCCAGCTGTATTTTTGTGAGTCGTACAGACAATTGTTAGCAGAAATAAGAATTCTGCAATGAGAACTTGGCTCATTGTGAAAAGCAAAATTGTAAGCTAAGCCAAAAAGAACCCTCTCCCATAGCTGTATTGATTTTTCAGTGGTAGCAGTAATGACAACGTTTTCATTAAAATACAGAAAGAGACTCAGAAGTGTAGAGGGTTAAATTGGCTTAAAAGGTGCTGTCTTTCAAACTTCTGAACATAGCCTTTCTTCAAGTGATCTTATCCTTTCTTGCTAATGCTGTACAAATAAAAATCTTAAGTACAGTACTGTTATAAATCTTGTAGGTAAACATGATTAATGTGTATATTATTGCAAAAGGAAGTGTGTGTGTTTAGGTGTAGCTTTTGAATCAGAAAAAATGAATGTAAATGTTTCTCATTCTGCCATTAGACCTCTGCTTTTAATTATGGGGTGGGGGGTGGAGAAAGAGCATTTCTTAATTGATTTAGTCTTTTCATTCCTCTTAAAATAAATTATGTTTTAAATTCACATTTGTACATAAAACAATTATTCTGATGGAAAATTTTTACAAATGTATTTTATTGTATTCAAATAATTTATATACTGTACTATCATGAATTTATGTGAAATGTTACAACTGCAGGGTCAGGTTCTGTACTGTTGATTTTGGGAGGTTGAGGAGAGATGATGATTCTGAGGCAGGGAGGGGACAGATGTAGCTTTATACCACCTTTTGTTCCTCCCAGATTCTGGGCTGCCGTGGGAGCCACACAGAACCTGCAGTAAGTTAGAACAGTCTTTCCTGACTGCCTGTGGACTGCTCTATAGGCCTGAATATCTGGAATTCATAGTGCTTCAGCCACTCTCTCTCCCACCGTACTGCTACACCAGAGTGTAGATGCGAGGGACAACTCATGGCTATGTACACATAAAGGGGCCATAGTGAAGACCAGCATCCTGCCCAAAGTGTAAGAAGATCTCTACCCCAAGAGCATACAAAAATAAGACATTGCACAAAGTCCAGCCAAGGGAGGATGCGGAGGGCGTGACAGGTGGGAGGAGAACAAGATAGGAAAGGTTCTGTGGCCTGCAATGTGCAGGCGGTCAGACTAGATGATCACAATGGTCCCTTCTGACCTTAAAGCCTATGAGATTCCTGGCAAGACCCAATGTTTAAGGAGGGAGATAATGAGGAGAGAGAGAGGAGGCCCAAGTAGCCAAGTACAAGCAATGCAAAGACATGCACAGTGCTGAGCAAAGTGAGCAAAACTCTCCTCACACTGACCTGAGCACTGATGTGTAGGGGACAGATGGGCATGGAGGTCGTGGGTTGGCCATAGCTATTTAAGTACACTCCAGTGAACGCTGGTGATGCTGTTTTTAGGATTTCTAGCACTGCTGTTACCAGTTAGAAGTACTGACTCCTGGACCTTGCTTATATTGACGTTTAGGAAAATCTCTCTGTGTTGCTGCAGCACTTGTGCTAGCAACAGTGAAAGTTCTACTGTGGACATGGCACTGAAATCCTTACCTTCAGAGCATCTAAGAGAATGTCTACGCTGCAGCTGTGAATGAGTCTCCCAGCCCAAGTAGTCAGACTTGCACTAGTGGGGCTTGAGCTAGCACACTAGAAATAGCAACGTGGATGTTTCAGCTCGGGCGGAAATTTGGGCTCTCAAGCCCATCAGACCCTCTAGGCTTGAGAGCCAGAGCTGGAATGTCCACATTGCTATTTTTAGCACATTAGTTCAAGCCCTACTACTACTAGCTCTGGCCCTTGTAGTGCGAGTCTCTCTGTGATCTGGGAGTAGGGTGACCAGACAGCAAGTGAGAAAAATTGGGACAAGGGGTGGGGGGGTAATAGGAGCCTATATAACAAAAAGACCCAAAAATCAGGACTGTCCTTATAAAATCGGGACATCTGGTCATCCTATCTGGGAGGCTTGCTCACAGGTGCCACAAGTACTCCTGTTCTTCATGTAGACCAGTGGTTCTCAACCTGCGGTCCAATCAGCACAGAGCTGCGGCCCATGTGACATCCTCAGGGCCATACTGCTTGGTTGCATGCTGCTTGCATGCCTGCTGACTGCAGTAGGTCTTCTGTTCCGAATCCCAAATGAAAAGTTTAAACCTTTCTCTTCTGTTCTTATTTTGAGATTAGATTTATACTTTTGACTTTACTATTTGTTAGTGGGTTTTTTTTATTACTACCCTTCAGAACTCAGTTAGAATATAATTGCTTTTTCTGGTATTGCTATGTTGCTATACTTTACATGACAATCATTAAGGCATTCTGGACACCTAAGCTACAGAAATGCATGTGCTTGGTATTTTTAGCGATAGCAATGCCCATTGCCACCACATGAGGCCCTCGTGTATTTATTTCTCTGTCTGCATTGTCATCATGTAATTTTGAAGGTCAGCTTTGCAGTGTGAAGTTCAGGCCTCCTGGTGCTGAACAATGGGGTTTTCCCAGCTGTACTTTAAGTAATGGCTACTGAAAAGGACATAGCCAGTGAAATCAAAGAGCAATAATTAAATCATGGAAAGTTTCAACATATTTGAAATATTTACTGACAGAAATATTTACTTCTGTTTATATTTTGAGTATATTTTATATTATTTTATGTATTTTTCCATTATATGTATTCTAAGCAAACACCGAGATCTGCATTTTAATTAATATTGAGATTCATTGTTTGAGATTCACTGAGACCCAAACTGTAAAAAGCCAGGTTACTCACAGATCTGGTTGACACTCTGTTCAACCTTCACATTTGGGCTTTCTACTTGAGTACCCAAATTGATGCTTACCCATCTAAAACATGTATTTGGATGCTTAAGTGTCTGATCCTGCAAGCTGCAGAATACTTCCTGACCCTAAATCAGCAAAGCACTTAGTGCATGCTTAACTTTAAGTATGCGTTTAGGTGCTTTGCTGAATACAGATGGACTTAAACACGTGGTTGAGTGCTTTGCCGAATCAAGGCCCTTATGAGGTATTGTGCATTGAGGATGCTCGGAACTTCACAAGAGGTGCTCAGTATGTTTTAGGACTGGGTGGGCCCTAACTAACAATTTGAACACTGAAATGTACAATTTGGATGCCAGATTTAAGTGCAGAAGATTGAAAACTAAGCACCCTCTCTAGAACTCTATGGCTAGGTCTTCACTGGGGGAAAAAAGGTGTGCGTTTTACATCAAGATACCTATCTCGAGAGAGCTATTTAAATGTAAAATCCTATTGGAGCCAATGGATACAGGCAGTTTGTACCTTGGAGTAGTTAATTGAGGTCAACCCTCTACTCTTCATCTGGTTTTCACCTTGACTAGCTATGTTGAAGTAAACCTAGGGTGCCTTGTCTTCACTAGGATTTTACATCAAGAAACACATCTTTTTTGCAATGAAGACCTAGTCTAAAAATGCTGCATAGTTCAGGCTTATCACTTGGGTATTATCATTTCAACATGAGACTCCTGCAATATGTAGATACAAAGGGATTATAAAGGAAGGTGTTTCCGTATTATAATGAAATCTACGTATCTTTAAAAAAAAAAAGTCACAACTTGAATACTCATTAAGCATTTGGTGTGTGTCCATTTCCTTTTGTCAAAGGCAACTAAAGAACAGTCCCTAGCTATTAAACCATTTTTGGCATATGAGCTGTGTGTGTATATATTTAGGGACTTTTAAAAATGGTATCTTGTACCACACAGAGAATCCATGAGATGTGGCAGCTTTTCCCCTGATCTTTGGGTCTGTTATGCCCTCCAAAGTTTTTCAGTCAACAAGATCAAAGAGCAATAATTAAACGATGGAAACCCTGATGTTCAAAGAAATGCTATTGACTTAAATCATCGATGTAATCAATGTTCAGTTGAACTGGTCATTTATCATAAAGAATATACCCAAAACATATCTCATTAATTGCCTCCCTGGCTGAGGGAAGGCTACAATATTCATTTATTCTGTATCTGTATATTGAATTCAGAGTAGCAGCCGTGTTAGTCTGTATCCGCAAAAAGAATAGGAGTATTTGTGGCACAAGTTTATAAATTTATTAGTCTCTAAGGTGCCACAAGTACTCCTGGTTTTTTTTTGTTTTTTGTTTTTTTGTATATAGAGTGTTTGTGTGTGGCACAGAATGACTGAAGATTAGAGTTTTCCTATAGATAATATAAGATTAGAATCTTCCTATAATATCTTTCCATGAATAAATAAAACATCATAGTTGTGGGTATAGATGCTATAAATGCTGGCCTACGGTTAAGTAGTGCCATGGTGAGTATATATAATTTGAGAGCACCTCCTCCTCATTGTTAATCAATGAGACTAGCCATCTACATACTTAAATTAATTATTTTCAAAAACAAGTATTTAGCCGGCAGGTCTCTGTGCTATCACAACCATCTTTGATCTTTCACTTGCTAAAACTTTCTCCCAGGCTGAGTTTATAAAAGTTATTTTAAGCATCGTTAAAAGTTCAGTGTTATGACCTGAAACAGTAAAGTAGTGATCAATCCAAAACTGAAATGTTTTAACCTGTCTTAGCCAATCATTGGCCTGTAGGAGGAGGGCAAATCATTCACTTGAGTAAATTCCAGGCTATCATAATACCTGGTTATCCTCTGGGTGCAGGCAAATATAATTGTACCGGTATGTATCAGGTATTAGAAAGAGACATTAGAAACACAGATTCTGAAACTTTGATTTTTTAAAATATATTTTTACACCCTTTTCTTCTGGGCACTTAAAAACATCTTTTAACGGTTGAATCATTACATCTGCCCCTTATCACCTTTTGTTCCTTATTGCTAACCAAGTTATTTCAAACCCCTGCCATCTGAAGATGTTAATTAGAGGCTGCAGGGCAGAAAAGGAGCTTTTAACAGTACCCATTGAGCTGTGTAGGGAAATAAGGGCAGCTTTTATTGCTTCAAGAATCGCCTTCTTTGCAGTGTGTTACTGCCTTTATAAATTGTTTATTACTCTCATTTTTAAAATCAAGAAGGAAAACAAGTTTCTTATTTTTACTGTTGAGAACTTAAATAGTTATTTTCTGAGGAAAACAAAGGGATTTTAAAATGTTTAAATTGTTAAAACTTGTTCCCAAACTTTTAATGATAGAACTTTTGGTGTATTTTAACGTACATTAGTTATTGGCTAAGAAAGGCATGAATCCAGTTAAAGTAACAGGTTTCAGAGTGGTAGCGTGTTAGTCTGTATCAGCAAAAAGAATGAGGAGTACTTGTGGCACCTTAGAGACTCCTTATTAATTATGCTAATATCAGTATGTCTATATATGTAAAGACCTAGGGATGAGATTAAAGCACGGCGTAGAACTGACAGCCCGGTGGGAGAGGGAGCTAACGTGCCTTTAAGTCGCCATTGTGCCCTTCTGATCCCAATTTGCTTCAGGGGCTCCAGAAGCTCTCCAGGATAATTTAGACAGCCCTGGAGGCCTGTGTAGATTATGGCCATCTGTCCTTTGCTGTCCCACAGCCCTTAACGCTGTTTGGAATCTGAGTAGTACTATATGCTGCAGCCCCACTCCTGACACTTCCCCTTCTGCACACAGCGCCAGCACACCCAGGGCTTGTGAAGGGACCCTCAGAAGGAAGCCATACGGTTATCTTCAACATAATCCTCACCCCTCCCATCAGAACTGTGGCTTTAGGGCTACTTTATGCCATGCTGGCCCTTTTACGTGTGTAAAGAGGTTGGAGCCGTAGTGAGGATCTCACCATAAATAGTTACTGTAGATCAACAAAGCTCCATGGGGTTCAGTGGAACTGTGGTAATTTACACTTGCCGAGGACCTGGCACAGTATGGTACAATACATAAAAAGTATCTAAAAGGGAACTGCCTCTAGGATTCTGACTTTCAAGCCACACAGTAGCAAAAAACTCTGTGAACTTTGTAAACAGCCCAAAAGGTCCAGGTGTACATGTATATACAAACATCAACTGTGCTTGTGAGTACCGAAACAAGCACTGCCCTGAAGTTGCCGGAGCTGTAATATAACTCTTATTACTGGCAGCCAGATGAACACATCAGCTACTTAAAGTCCTAATTCCAGTGTTCACTGATGAAATAATTAGCTTTTTAAACTGGGTTAAAATTTACGCAGGCCACCATGGCTATGTTTTACGTTGCTAGGTCTGCTTATCGTCACTCGGGAAGGTGACTTGTTATAGATTAAGTTGGTTATACAGTCAAACCCATGCTAGTCTGAAAATTGGGTGGGGGCTTGCAAGGATGCAGAAACTTACAAGAAAACTTTTTTCCAGTGCCACTAACCAAGGCATAAGGGCCCATCGCGGGTTCCCGGAGCTCAGGCTACAGTCTGAGCCTGAACATCTACACAGCAATGTTTAGCCCCACAGCCCGAGCCCTGTGAGCCCGAGTTAGCTGACCTGGGACAGCCACAGCTCTGCTGCGGGTCTTTTATTCCAGTTTAGACATACCTTTCATGGCCTGGGACCTACCTGCCTGAGGGACCACATCTTTCACGGTGATATGTTGCCGCAGTTGAGAAAGTAGAGGCACTTCAGCTGGGGCACCCTCGGTATATGAGAGGGTTGACAGCTTGTTCTCTATGACTGCCCTCAGTTCTGGAATTTTGTCCAAAAATGGACCAGATTTGGCATGCTGCAAAGCTCTTGTCTTTTCCTGGGCAGGATGGTGGTGCTTTGAAGGCTGGGAGTTGTGTGCCTGAGATTTGGGAGCTGGGACATGATTTATTTTTCCTCTGTCGTCAAGGAAGCTGCTGGGTTTATTTTTGTTTTCATTAGTGTTTGTATTTTTAATGCATGACAAAAAAGACCAAAGACACGTGTAGATGCTTTTTTATGTATGATTTGTATAAAGCCAAATAAATAAACATACTTGAATATTATCTGCCAGCTTTTTATTGGATCACATTTGTAGTTAGATTAGAGGAACATCTTCCTTTTATAAGGAAGGGTGTTCAATGTTAGTTACACTGTTTTTGGAAGCTGGAGTACTAAACAGATTAATTCAGCTGTCAAACAGGAAGATTTTATCTAAGGAAGAAATAGAACATGGTTCACAATGTTGTCAGGCCACTTCACCTTGGCAACTACAATATCAGAACCCTACGTGCTCCTCCTTCACCATGCACCTCATTAATTGATCAGCATAGCTTGTTACCAGAAACTGATGTTACCATGCTAGAACCAAAATGTAAAAACGTGCAAGCTGTGAATATGCAAACAGTGAACAGAATACAGTATATACAAAAAGACATTGGACCAAATTCTACGCCCTGCTACTTCCTCTTTGCAATGCTGTGATGGCACAAAGGGGTTGGAAATTGCCAAGTCTTCCCTGACAGAAATCTCCCAGGCATTGGGGAGACACCAACAGCTGTAGAGTCAGATGTAGATTCTACCTTCCTTCACAAAACCAACTCAGGAGCCAGGAGAAGGGGTGACTAGAGCAAGCTGCCCTCCAGTTATCCCCGTCATTGGGGACCACTGCCAGAAGCACAGGTTAAAGCAGCCCCAAAGCTGCTGTAATCTGCACTGTGTTGGATATAGAATTGGGAAGATAGTGAGCTACTTGACGGCACTGCAAAGTAATGGGATTTGGGGCATTGTGTTGTCAAAAGGTGCTATCTGCACATATTGCTTTGCAGGATTTGGGCCTAACAGAGCAAATACAGTCCCCATTACATGTAGTAGAGAAGGGTTTTTGCTAGGTGAACCTTTAAGGTACCGAGCTAAGCATCCTAGATAGGGGGGAAAGTATGCTGGTGGTTCTGACCTTTCATAAGGCTGTTCAGTAAATGCATATAAATTGGAAACATTTTCCAGATTAGTAAGAAGCTAAGGAGAGCTATGGGTTGCTGCTTTGGTTCCAGTGAACCACAAAGTACAGTGTATATCTTTGTTTTTGATCAGCAACTTATTTGGTCTAAAGCGGACACTTTGAAGGATACACTGACTAACCTGGGAGTTCTAAAACATAAGGGAGCAGACTAACTGATGTAGATAACTGTATGTTGAACTAATTAAAAACTTGTCTCTGATAAAGCTGCATGTTTCTTTCTTCCTCTGGGAGTGTCTGTTTTGTTATGAAACTTAAAAGGAAGTTAAAAATTTTAAGTTTTAACGGCATTGGTATAGCATGGTGAATGCCATTTATTTGGTTTTGTTTTTAATTCTACTGACAATTATACAAAGAATTTGGGGGAAGAGCATTGCAGTATCTTCAGTACATTTCATTACATTAAGGTCCACTTTACCAGTGATGCTGCGCGTGTGTGTGTGTGTGTGTGTGTGTGTGTGTATATATATATATATATATTATATATAAAAAAATCATTTGATACATATTTTTGTAGGAGGAGACTTTTCAAGAAGGATTTTCACAGGAGTTAGAGCCCAGCTCTTGTTGACTTTCAATGGGAATTTCATCCCAAAGCCCTTTGCAGACTGATCCACAGATTAATATTCTCATAGAAATTAATGAGAAAACTCCAGCAGAAATAGAACTCAAACCTTGTGTAATATATTGGAATCTATTTACTCACCACTGTGGTGGAAAGGATCGTGGCTGATGAATAATGCACAGCAACACAGCACAGCAGTTTAGGATTGGAAGTTAGGAAGAGTATTGAATCCACTTGAGAAGTCATAGAAACTTTTTGATGGAATACTATCATTACCATGAACAGGACACCAAGGTTTACACACCTATTTTGCACCAGATTTAGCCACAAAACACAAAATCAGATATAGATTTACAATCTCCTCTCTCTCTCTCTCTCTCTCTCTCTGATTTATCCCTTTTGTTAATCTATATTTTTATAAAGCTGGTTTACTTTTAAATGAAGAGCTAATGTATATATGTAGCTAGATAATTTTTGTTCTGAATAGGATTCACTGAATTGCCTGTTTCATCTACAAATGCTACACAAAATGCTTAAGTTTAATTAGGAGTAACCCACAACAGCATGATATTCTTCATTGCATTTGAAGGCTTGATTCAGTAGCAGACTGCATCTGTGGCCACTGATCTGTGAAGTGAACATCAGACAACCACAGAGTTAATCCTAATTCCTTAAGGGAAATTTTAAAGGATTCCCTCATTGGAAGCCTCAAAATACCACATTGGATGTTTCATTTTTTGTTTACAGCACAAAAACTGTGGTTCTGCCAACTTGATTGTGAATGGGGGACTGAGGGTCTGATCCAGCTCCCATGGAACAAAGTGGAAAGGTCTGGATCTGGCCCTAAGTAGGGGCTCCTTTGAGAGAGCTTTGACTTTGAATGGAGTCTTCAGTTGTTAGCTCACCAGTTTGTTCCTGGCTTCAGCCAGAAAGATAGACACAGAGCCTGATTCTTTTCTCACTGACCATGGTTTTCACGTTGGTGTAACTCCATTCACTTCAGTGTAACTGTTGATTTCCACCAATGTAAGAGGAGAAGCGGGTTCGTGGTTCTATGGGGTGGTGGCGAATATAGAAAAAAATGTTTAAATACTTAGGGGCCACATTGATGTATAATTTGTAAATTAGGGCACAGTCCTTCAAACAGTTAATCATGTGAGTACGAAAAAGTCAGGGCTGGCTCCAGGCAGCAGCTTGGCAAGCAGGTGCTTGGGGCGGTCACTTTGGGGAGGGATGGCGCGTCCAGCTATTTGGCGGCAATTCGGCGGACGGTCCCTCACTCCCGCTCAGAGCTAAGGATCGCGATCATGGCTTTTTTTTTTTTTTTTTTTTTTTTTTTTGGCTGCTTGAGGCAGCCAAAACCCTGGAGCCAGCCGTGACGAAAGTAGTCCCACTTAAGTCTGAAAGACTACTTGCATGAGTAAAGATTTGCAGAATCAGGCCCTTAATTTAACAATACTCAATTTACAAAATAAAAGATGTTAATGCGAATTAATATTCAGTGACAAACTTAACTGAGAATTTCTCTATGTTTAAGTTTTGTAACTGTTACATTCTTTCACAGCTGTTTTTGTAAGCAGGGAATAATTTATCTATCTTGATTTTAAAAAGTTCACAAATGTTTTTTTATTAGAAAAAATACCATAAAATTTCCCCTGCCTTCTCCTATGTCTACTTTCCTCTTTTTTTTCTATGGCTCCTATATAGAAAGCTCTCCTTAAATAATACAGGAGTAAAGAGTTGAATACAAGAACCAGAAGGAAACAAAAAGCAATACATTTTTAAAGGAATTTAATTTGGCCAGGATACCAAGGTTAATAATTCATACAAAAAAATGCTGTGGAAACTGTGGACTGATTCACTGGATTCAGGCAATAATAAGAAAACCAGATACCTGTACTTAATTGGAGGCTTTCCCCTGGTATGGAGATGGTGGGCTTCATTATGAATGTCAGATACGCTGGTGTTAAATCACTTTTACCTCCATTGGATTTATACCAGTGTACTAGAATTCAGAACCTGGTTTGGTGGTCATGATTTCTTTAGGATTTGCTGTAGAAACTGAAAATAATTTTTTGTTGAATACAGTCCATTAAAATGTTAAATGTCAAGGAAAGGGCTGTCTTACTTTACAGTTGTTAAAATTCTCTCTCTTTTTTAAACCTTTTCCCCTTATTTTCACACCACAAATTTTAAAAAGAAAAAATGGAACTCTCTGATTATCAGTCCCAAAATATAAGTCCTATGCCAAAAGCAATATTTTATCTAAATCAGAGACTTGTTCACTTTGATTGTATTTTATAGGAAGCCAAGGCAGCGGTAGAAGAAGCAAGAGCCCTGCGAAGTAGGATTCATCTTGCAGAAGCTGCACAGAGGCAGGCTCGTGGAATGGAGATGGATTATGAAGAAATAATCCGCCTATTAGAGGCTGAAATTACAGAGCTGAAGGTTCAGCTTGCTGATCATTCTGGCCAAAATAAAGTAAGTGGAACAGTCATTTCTCATAGTTACCATGGTTTCCTTGCTGTTGTCATGTATCCTGTTTTCATTTTCTTTTCATCTGCTCTTCTAAAGTAGGTCACTGTTTTGTCTTGTATTATTCAATAACTGGAATGATGCGTAGTGAAGGGGGCAATGTGAAGGCTACAAGCCTTCCTTTATCTAGATATCTTTAGGCTGGAAAAACAAGAGCCAGAAGTTTATTTGGGTCATTGGTCAATATGGCACATCTCAAGCACTAAAGTATAAAACACTGAATATTTTCATTTTCTGTTTTGTTTTAAAATTTACTAATAATTGCCATCAAAATTGAGGCAAAGAAAAATCATTTTTGTGATTGATTAGAGCTTTCAAGAAAGTGTGAGAGACTGAAAGATATTTTAGATTCCTAAGCAAATTCACACATGTTCAGTTCAGCTTTTGCCTGGTTTCTGTTATTAATCAGTGCAGATGTATCTTCAGTAAGTGCGTTTGTTGTTTACACTTGGCATATAGTTAGAATTTTAGCCTGTTTCTCAGTGATGCACAAATAATAATAATATAAAATTCAGGACTATTCTTGAATACATTCAAATTTACTCAAGTTAATTATTGGAAAGACACAAACAACATTAGTGTGACCTAAATATGATTTTTTTTTAAATGAAAAAGGTTGCACAAATGAGCCTCACACTCGAGGCCACCATATTATCCCCAATGATTTTTAGAGACCAATTTAGAATAAAACAGTTTGGGACAGTTTCTAATGAACCTCCATAACTGGGAATCCATTTTTATGCTGACATATATTGTCCATTGTTTCTTTGTACTGCCCTGTAGTCTGTCTATATCCATCTGTTGTTTCTTGTCTTATACTTAGATTGTAAGCTCTGGGTCAGAGACTGTCTTTTTGTTCTGTTTGTTCGTTCAGCTCCTAGAACAGTGGTGTCCTGGACCATGAGTAGGGCTCTTAGGTTTTACAATAATGCAGATTAAAAAATAGTAACAATAATAATTGGAATTTGTGTGTGTGTGTAGTTACCTAGTCTACCCATGAAAAATGGATATGCCCAATAATTTAAAATAAGGGTGGCCTGCTGAAATTTTCAATGTGAAAATTAGTTCAATATTAAAAAAGCAAGGACTGTGTTACAAGAGCTATAAAGTGCATGGACTTAATATTTCACTGCCTTGCACACACTTTGTGCAATTGCTTAGGCTCAGATTTTCAAAAGAGCACAGCTCCCATTTAAGCACAAAATAAGTGTCCAGATTTTCAGTTATGCTCATCACTTTGATGCACGTTGGGTGCTAAACTTTCTTGAAAATCTGGTCGCAGACATGAGTGCTTGAAAATCTGGATTTGAGTGCTTTCAAAAATCTGACCTGGGGCCTGATCCTCCACCCATCTTGTTTAGTGGTAACACTCCCATTGACTGCAACAGGTGCAGGATTAAACTCTTGTACTTGTGCAAAGTTGGAAGCTTTTTAGGGCTGGGACTGTCTACTAGTCTGTGTTGGTACCTAGCACAATTAGGCCTCATTCTTGGCTGGTCCTTAGGCATTACAATAATAAACCTGATAGATTTAAAAAAAATAAGTTGGTGTAAAACATTACTATTCCAGTTTGGTAGCCTTTTACTCCCACTTTGTGTGAGTGGTTGTACAGCAGCAAGGCAGTAGAGAATAAGGCCACTTAAGTAGCATACTTTGAAGTGCTCTTCTAAATTTAATTTATGCAACTGGTAGTGTAAACAAGAGATATTGATCAGTTCACCTTGTTTCTTTAGGTACAGTACATGAAGAAGAGTTTTGCTCCACTTTGCCTTTTGATATCATCTGTAAGCCAGGGAAACCAAAACTGTACTTAGTAAAGCAGCAGCAGTTGGCTGTGTTTAATAAAATCCTCCCTAAGTAGGCTTAGCATCTCCTCTTCCAGTAATGAACAGTGCGATATACATTACAGAAAAGAAACTTTCTAATCAAGCAGACTTTCTGATATTCAGAATAATGGGGATTCTGCCGCACAAAACTCTGTGTGTGTGTGTGTGTGTGTGTGTGTGTGTGTGTGTGTGTGTGTGTTTGCTTTCAATAAAGATATAGTTATTAGTAACAGCACTTTTTAGTAGCTGCAAATCTTATAGTAGGTTGTATTCAGGTGATGGGCTTCAAGAGAAGTGCACCTACAGCAATGTCAACCGTTGTTTTTGTAGAGAGTGGCATTTTCTTTCCCTTTTACTGGGAGGTATTTTGTGCCTAATCCTCTGCCTAGCACACAGATCAGGTAAACAAAATGTGTTCATGTATACATGGTGGCCTCCATCTTGTCCAACGCCACCAGAGACTGAACGCGTTAGAGCTAAAGAGCCAGCCTCTGTTGATGGGGCTGTACCAGACTCTTATCCTCTATTGATCAGGCACAAAGGGGGACATGTAACAAATACTGAACGATGGGTTACACATATGTATGTAGAAAACTCTGAGCGGTTTAACTCTGTTCAAGGCCTGCCACAGAGTTACTAGTTGCTTTGGTGAGATCCTAATGTAGTAGTTAAACATTATACAAAAAACAGTTTAATTCAAAGTTTTAAAATAATTCTGATCCAGCAATTTATCAGAAAAGGAATGGAGACTTGGTCTTCTCACCGTGATCAAATCAGCACCGTGGACTGTTGGAAGATCCAGCCCCAGGCTGATGCCCTTTCTAAAAGAACAACAACAACAACAAAGGTTGTAAAAAGAGAAATGGTGGCTGCAGTCTGTTGACAGCACCTTGATCGCAGCAGGAGCCTGATTCCCAACATGCATGTGCCATGAACAACTTAACCAGAAGCATTCTAAAACTTCTGATTCAACTGTTCACTCTCAGATCTAAAGCTAAAAGGCCTGGTAGAAAACAGAGTGTGGGCTTGTCTACATGAACAATTAGTTCACACCAAGCTTGGGTGTGAATCTACCTTGCACTAACCTGCCGCAGATCAACTGTCCTTGTGCACCCTGCTGACGTGTTAATAGTTTGTTAGAGCACTTTGATCTAGTCAAAGCACTCTTAAAAAGAGTTAACACACATCAGCAGGGAGTTGGGCAACAGCAGGCCAGTGTGGGGTACAGTCACACCTCAGTTTGCTGTGAACTAATTGTTCATGAGATAAGCCCTCAGTTACTTGAACACGGAGGAGATAAAGAGTGCTACGGAAGGATGCAAGGAAAGCATTGAGGGGACAACATTTTAAAATCTACAGTATCTCTCAATAAGTTCTGAAATCAGATTTTATTTTAAACATCATGTGCATTTTTAAGGCAATTTTTGGGCCTTCGGGATCCTTTTGGTAAAACAGTATTTGCTTCTTTCTTCCTCTTTCCTTAAAATTTGGAGAGACATCCCCCATCACCTTCACCGTTCACTCAAAAAGTTTGAAAAATGACAAATAGGATAAATAAAATTAAGTCTTGAAATTAATTAGATAGTATTAACTTAATTTCTTCCACAGGATAGTGTTCAAGATTTAAGAAAGAGAATTACTGTGCTTGACTGCCAGCTGCGGAAATCAGAATCGGCTAGGAAAACCTTTGAGGTGGCCACTGCAAAACTGCTGCAGTTTGTAGAGGTAACTTTTTTCCATTGTTGTTTCCAGCAGCATTTTGTTTAGGAAAAGATGTGTCTTAATAAAGCTAAGGAACAGATAGGATAAATTAAGCATGAATGTGTAAAACTGTAGTTTGAAAAAAACATTCACAGCTTATACAACCTGCTGAAATAAGGGTTAAGGCAGAATTTCATGTAGGGATTTTTGAGTCATTTGATTGTTGCTGTGTGCCTAATTGTAACAAGCATTCTTTAGTTTGTGCATTAAAACCTATGTTCTTAGCATTTAGAGGTCAAGTTTCTTTATCTGGAAATAGTAAAATAATGCCCATTTGCAAAATTAAGAGGCAGATATACATCAATAAACAGAGGTTATGTTGAAAACATGTTAAAATACCAGAATTTTAGCTTGCTGTACGCTTAATCCAACTCAGCCTGTTCTGCACCATTTTATACTGAGCCAGTTAGTGTTGCTGTGTCACTTTATACTAGCTGAGGATATGGTCTACTCATATATTTATTTCACATAGTAGAAAGGTTTATAACATGGATCATAAACACGCAACACGGATGTGTTTTAATTAATTTTGGCCAATTGGTGTTTGCCTCCCCCATATGGTGTACCGAAGTTGCCCCTTGCTGTGAAAATAGGGTGATTTTGTATTTTATAATTTTCAGGCAGCTTAAAATTGTTACTGCTCCTTCCCCCTATGCTGACTGCCAATATAAGAAAATCTCCCAGACTTTGTTTTTGAATGTCAGATATGGGGGAAAGGTGTCGCAGGCTTATACAAAAGAGTTCCTTAGGGGGGGAAATTATGTCATTTGAAGTGTTATCTTTTATATCTCAGCAATATACCTTATTTGCATCTACAATTTTACTTCCATGGAGACTGAGAAATTTCTCATTTTATAATCCTTACATAATGGGCTGCCAATAGGAGAACGTTTGATTTAGCAAATTAGCCTTTCTACGAGAAGATCTGTGCGGTTAGGGAGATAGAGTAAAATCCATATGAAAAGTGTCTTACAATATATTATTCACATTTGCATAGATGTGGCTGAGGTGCTTTGGGTTGATAGAATATTGTCCACCTGAAAAATCATTTAGGGTCCTTCAGAAGAAAACTGAGACCCCAGCTCATTCCCTGTGGCTAGGAATACAAATTGTGTGTACAAAGTTTGCAGGGAGACAGAAGGTCTTTAAGTAGACGGCAAAGCAACAAAAACAGTATTTCTTTGATTGTTTGCCAACAGATTGTGCATGAAGTACTAGCAGACAACTCCATCCCCTTGTCAAATTTAAGGTAAGAAAACCTAAACTTAACTTGTTTTATTGAAGGTAATATGGTGAAATGATATGAAATATAGCAATACATGATATTATTGAAAACCTTTGTGAAGCGTTAGAAGCTCCAAACAACTCATCCTAAGCCTTAGCTGTTTTCTTTCTATACTCCCATGCATTTCTGAATGCCACTTTTATGAACAGTGGAAATAAAAACACAACACTGGTCTCAGGGCTGCAACTTTCATTAACAATTTGAAGATAAAACAGTTAACCAGCACAGACCTAGCACACCTATGGGCATCTGCATGCTTCCATCAACCAAAGACACTCTATCCCTTGCCACAGCTTTCCACCTTAGTCTTTCCCCATGCAAAGAGTAAGACTCTTTGGTAGAGACTGCCTCTCGCCTATGTCCAGTAATAAGTAGCATCACCACGGTTAGTGCCACCAACATCTGTCTAGTTCCGTTTCTTCCGAGAGTTTAGATTTTGGTTAGGAGGACTTTCAAGGTTACTTCCTGCACCATTTATGTGGCCAATGACCTGCCAACAAAGGTGGAATAAAAGAAAAATGTGCATATTCACGTATGTCAGAACATCATCAAACCACCCCTAACAGGGCTAGGGAGAAAACGCTTGGCCCACTGCATCAAATTGCTTATGAATGAAATAATCAGCTACCTGCCATGTAATGCCTGCAATAAGGGAGAGGGAATAGTCTCTTACCGCTGGCTAGGGCTATCTGCCAGAGGGAAAAATTCCTTCCTGACCCTAAATATGGCAACTGTATAACCTTGTGTACCGTGAGGATTGTACCAGCAAACTCCAGTAGCAATACCTGCTTTTGTTACAAAGCAAGAAGCATTCAAGCCTGTAATCAGAGAAACCATATTTATCTAAACTTTATGAAAGTGAAATGAATTACTTTAATTAAAAAATGCTGCAGCTCAGATGTATTCAACAGGATTTAGAGCAGCCTTTGGCCTCTTAAAATACCAACGTAATTCTATCCTGTCTCACAGAGCAGGTTTCTCCTTGTTCATGTTCAAGAATAAATGCTAAATAGGACCCTATCCTGCAAACCTTATTCATGCAAAATTCCTAGTAAAATCAAATCTGTTTAACTGAAATTATCAGGTGTTTTGTCTCACTGATTGTTTCAAGATCAAGCTCCCAGGATGCCTTTTAAGTAGCAAACAAATTCTACCCTTATGTATTTATGCACTAATCCCAGTCAGGTCAATGGCAATTGTATTTGACTAACAGAGATAGCAACATTTCATTCTTTACAAAGTTGGTATACCCTGTTTTCATAGGAGATTCTGAGTACGGAAGCCAGTATAATCTTTGGGTAAGTGTAACACATTGCTGGGGATAAACTTAATCTAGTAAAATACAGTCTTCATTCAAGATGATTTCTCTCACCCAACTTCACTGGTCAGGATCCATCACAAGATCACATTGCTTAGTTCCTTTGTCTCCTAAGGTGAAGCATAACATAAAGGTGCTTTACTCTCTCTTTTATAGTTCAATCAATCTTTGAAACATATTCTTCTGAAGGGTGCACCACCAGGTAAAGTTCATGCCAAGTAAAGGAGTCATGGGTCTGGAGGATAAGACTCCATGCTGGTTCCTCTCCCACTGGTGATTGCTGCAATGCAAGTTGATCTGTTCCTGCAACTTCTGATATTCAGATGAATAACCCATTGATTATGATTGCACCTGGATGGAGGCTTCAGCCTTTCCTTTGTCTGGGAAAAACCTGAGTTCCAAGTCCCCATTTGTCTGATTTGAACACATTTTAGTCCCATATTTCCAGCACAACTGTGTGGTCCTTTGTGGGTTTACCATACATACACTATGCAAGAATATTAACGATCAGTGTGTTATTACTTTTCCAATGATACCTGACCCTACAGCTGTTAGATATAGATTATGACATTAGTGAGTTGGGGTACACTGAAATGTTCTGCTGAAACTCATTGCTAGATACTGGGGAGGTCCTTGCCCTCTGACATTGGGGTGCTGTTAGAGTCACAGTAAGTCTCCTGAATTTGGTAGCATAATTTTTTATTTATTTATTTATTACTGGAATGAGACTAAAATCAACCAAGAGATGTGTTCAACAAGGTGAAAGGATGCCTGTTTTATTTTATTAAAAGGAACATTTTCCCTTGTAATCTTATAGACAGTTGATCTCTTTGCTGTGTGTTCCTTCCAGTGACCGAAGAGGCACATTATCTACCAAAACACTCCTGGCACGACTGGGAAGAAATGGACGTACTGTCACAGCAACCCTTGCAGCAGAAGCCAAAGATCTTACTAAATCTGTCCGTGCCATTCTGGAAGTAGATTGTGAGTATACCCGCCACCACCGCACAGCCTTTCTCCCTTTCACCTTTTGATTGGCAATTCAAAGTGGAATATTTCAGCAGTTATCAACTGAACAATAAATCTAATCAGTCATTACTGTAGGTTCATCAGAAGAAAGCACATTTGAGCATAACAGCCACTAGGAAAATCCTCGGTGTAGTTCAGATAGTTGTAGCATTTACACTTCGTAAAGAATCATGAGCTGGAAGGGTGGTTTAGGTTTATGATTTATGAGGTTCATTATCAGCCCTTATCAAGGCACTTTTATTAATGTGCCAAACCCATATTTCCCAATGGTAACTAGCCTACACTGCGGGTATGGTTCCAGGAAAACACTAATTATAATACTGACAGTCAGGTGGTAGGAAGAAAAAGGGACCTTTAAACAAGCAAGTCTCAGAGACAGACTCCTACAGCCTGCTTCCTATTCTAGTCCGGAAAGAAAGGTAATTCACATAGTCCAGCCTGTTAACAACGTAAGCATATTGGTCCTGATTTTTCTGTCAATTGCACTGATATAAATTGATATCAGTAATCGTCAAGAGTTACACTGGTGTAAAACTGAAGTGAAAGGAGAATCAGATCTAATGTAAAGATAAAAGAAAAAATTGCAATCCATCAGAAAGTTCTGCTTTTTCTTTGACCAAAATGAGATTTGGATTTTTTTTTTTCAGATCTTTATATCATTTGTAGTTGGAATGATCTATCTTTTCAGAATAGACTAGAAAGAATTTTATGGATTAAGAAATGAGCATTGGCCAATATTACATTACAACTGTCTGAAAGAAAAGACTGTCAGCCAGCAGTTTTACAAATGCTATAATCAGTTAACACAACAGCTGGTTAATTGGTCATTTCACAAGAAGGGTACAAAAAGGGTACATATACTAATGCTGAAATGGGACAATCCTCTGGAGTCTTTTCATTAACATTATACCAGTACGTTTAATATCTCGGTTCACAATTAACTGTCTTGATTCAAGGAACCCAGAATTGTAAGTGAATGCAGAGTTGGGGTAGCAGAGACAAGGTATTTGATGGCAGAGGGCAGAGCTGACTGTATCACTCCTTCCCAATTCCAATTTATGAAAAAGTAATCAAGGAGTCTACAGTCCTGTTTCCCATTTACACTTAAGGTCCCTTTACACTGCTCGGGCACTGCAACAGTCGTCTTCAGCAACCGCATGATATAATTAGATGGAAATAATATTCAGATCAGTAGCCAAGGAGCACATAGCACAGCTCAAAGGAGCAAAAATAGCTTGAAGCATGGTTATTTTTCTCAGTCTCTTCTCTCCCCCATACACTCTGCACCAGGAGCAGAGAGGGGATGGCATAGATGCCAGTTCTATGAATTGGTACCACTTTAAGGTTTCCCCGAGCTGAGAGAGTCATCAGGGGCTGGTTAAGTCAGCTTGATGGCTACTTTTTAATCATCAGAGCAGCACAGAGCCCCTGGAGTAGAGGCCAGGATCTGGCCCAGACTGGGGAGTCAGGAATCTTCTGCATAGTAATCCCAGCTCTGCTGCTGATTTGCTGTGAGACCTCTGCCTCATTTCCCCCTTTTCTAAAAGGAGACTAACGCCTGCCTTCCACGTGGGTCCTCCCAAGGATTAACTAGTTGTTTGTACAGGACTTCGAACATGTCAAGTGTGATATGGGTAAAATTTTCCAAAGCGCCTAAGGGCCAGAGTTAGACACCTAGTGGGATTTTTAAAACCACCTGAGTGCCTATCTCCCATTGATTTCAGTGAGACTTCACTTCAGCTCTCACTTGTAAAGCTTTGCACAAAGAAGGTTATGCAGTTGGAGGCGAGGGGGTCTGATCCTGAAATGTTTTTTATGAATGTGAGTTGGTGCACCGATGACAGTAGACCTACTCAAGTCCAGGGCCTGATAGAAAATTATCAAGTTTCTACTCAGTTAAACTGAATTGGGGAATTTTTAGTGCTGTTTTGTTACTATAGCCATTCTTCTTTTTATTTCACCATCTAGAGTACCTATCCTGAGCATACTGACACCCTCCGTTCTGGCTGCTCAAGAGGTGCTCAGTATCTCATAGGACTGGGGCATAGATAACTGTATCTCCAGAGCAAGAAGCTAGTTGATGCCTTTAAAATTAGCAGTGTTTTTCCTTTCCTGGTACACTCATAATAGTAATTCTCTATCTCTTTAGCTTTAGGCATATATGCCAGAATAGTTCATTACATACATATTCCACTGTTCACTGAGAGAAATAATAATTGATCTCATTTATGTGGCTGGGATGTGTTCTCCAATTCATTGAATGTCCTGTTATAAATCATAGCTAGCCTTTTACAGCATGCTTGTAATTCCACCACCAAAAGAAAAAAGTAGGCTACATGAAACACAATCCCTTATTATTGCCAATATTTTGAATTAAAACTAGGCCATAGAAGAATGTTTCCCTTATGAAAATTAATTAGCTATTTCCTTGAATTATTTCTAACAAAACGTTATTTTCAGTTTGGAATTTCTGACATCTGTATTAACCTAAAGAGAGAGAAAGAGAACCTGCTGTCCCTTTTCTCCTAGCTAGACCAGCTTTCATTCACAGCACAGCAGTTTAATAAACAAAGAAAATATTTCTTCTGAGGTTTAAACTAGCAACCTGTAGACATTTCTGATCAGTATGTCGCATTCTTCAAATGTTTGCTGGGCAAATAAGTGCCTTGAAAGTTTCTTACATTAGATGCCTGTAATGAAGTGCAGCAAAGCGAGAGTATTATAGTGGTGATTGCAGCGATTTGGTGCCATGCAGCAAATCATTTAAAGAGTTGCAGTGGTATCTAAGGGATCAAGTTTCTCATTTTAGTTTTGTACTTCCACCTTCCCTTCTCTTTTGCACACTGCCTTTCCTCCTAGGTGGTTCATGAGCAGGCACTCCACTGCTAAAGAGATCATTAAGGTAGGAAATGCCAGTTTAGTACATGGAAATTATTTTAATCCTGTTCAGTAATATCCATCACTCTTCGTAAAACACATGCCAGGGACTTCAGATAATTTGACTGCCCTAGCCTGTGAAAGTACAGGAGGACAAGCTCAGTTACTCAGACTGAAGTGCCATAGAGATTCCAGAAACTTGGAGTTCTCCTTTCACTAGGCCTGATCCACAGCTCACTGAAGTCTGTAGAAAGATTCCCACTGATTTCAATGGGCTTTGGCCCAAACTCGTGATGTTGATGTGCAGGCTAACTTGGGAACCCTCCAGCACCTGAGCTTTAAGGACTCAAGTACTTAAGCCACAGTGTCCCAGTTTTTCCTTCCAAGATGCCAAAGTTCCATCAGAATGACTGTGTGTTCTTTAAGGTCTTTGAATATTGTCTTTCATAATTTTTAATCTGTAGTGATTAAGTGATATACTGTGTAAGGGAACAAATGCTCTCCACGCTTTTAAATCTATTAGCAGTCTATCATAGGAGGATGGGGGTGTTTTCTTTAATATTGACTCTCAGCTGGTGGAAGGGAACCATTCGTGGGGCAATTGTACCAGGGACTACTTTGGTTTGATACTATATAAAACTCATCCTAAACCTCTAATATGTTTTATTTATGGAGAGACAGACACTCAACTATTGTTAAGGCTGAAACTAGTTTTCTCTTATAAGCTCCATTTTAATATTCAAACACACTTTTGTTAAAGTACAATCAATGCACCTGAAATGTCACAATTGTGAATTTATCCCAGGATAGAACTTTCCAGGAAAGTTTAAGGCAGATTGGATGAGGAATTTAGGTGTTGTAGAGGTTCCAGAATTGTATAAAACGCGCTGAATTTCGTAATTTTGTAATGTATTACTTTTACGTTATTTACTGTGATATATTTTTTTCATCTTAATCCCATGTTAATGAAGGAGATTTTTTTGTTAGTGTTGCTAGGGAATGAGCATAGACTAGTTGTGTTCTTGAGATAAATTTAACAAGTTTTACAATATTTGCGTATTTCTAGGTTGCCTCTGTAAATCCATTGTTACCTGACATCTCTGTCCAAATGCAAAAGTCTTTCCAGTTTATGACTAGAGATTGTACTAGACTTCATGAGAGTGCAAAGCTAAGAGATTATGGTGGTTTATGACAGGATCCCCAATGTAGAGCATCCAAATGGCTGTCTATTTTGATCATATGTACCTATAGTTGAGGGGATGTGTCAATGATAAACTACATCAGCTAATTTAACTTTTAAAAATAAAACAAAAATGGCCCTACAGATACATTACAGGATTTTTTGGTTTGCTTTTTCATCCCTTTATGAAACACATGAAGAATTTTGGTGGGAACAGCCATTACAACAAACATTTATTTTATCTGTCTGCTACCCGCCTTTTAGACTGGTACTAAATAAGTTTCTTTGGCCGGGTTATGTTTCATGTGCATACATTTATGTGAATCCTTACATTGTCTGGAACTGAAAGCCTCTTATCCTACCTTCTGTATACAGGAGTGCATAAAATGTTGTGTGAGAGAGACTTCCAAATAAGTAGATGCTGAAATTGCACAAAAATGCTGAGAGAGCTGGAATTAGAGTAGCTGAACTAGAGGGGCAGAATAATTGTGACCGGCTCATTTGATTTATCATAGCATTATTTATTGTTGCAAAGCCATGGTATGTTGCATGTTAAATAATTGTATCTAATTTGTATTTACGGTCTAAATCGAACTACCAATAATGTCTCTTTCAGCAAGCAAAAATATTGTCCGACAAGTAAAGATTTTTTTTCTTTTGGGGGGAATGTTGGGGGAGGGAGAATCAGGTTGCACCATTGGGGATGGAAATGTTGTGTCACATTAAATTATTTCTGTCAGACTACACAGGAAATCATGCGAGAGAAACCTTTAGACCTAAATGCAATTGAAGACTAACATCTGGTTGTGTCAAATATAATAGGTAGGATTCAGTAAGAAAGCTCTAGAGCCATAGTATGGATCCATTTTGTGAACCTGAGAGTTAAAAATAGCTCTGCAGAGAAGGATTTAAAGATTGAACGTCATCCTTCTGGGTTCATTCTGATTTGGAGAGCATTACAGATAGACTCAGGCTCTGCTGAGCTTGTATATGAGATTAAAGCATTAAAGCTCTCCAAGCTTAACAAAAAAAAAAAAATTCACAGACGCAAAGTAAATATTCAACGGTTCTCGGCAATCCTCTGAACCAGATTTTCACAGAATGTTTCCCGTGTGTTCTACCAGACTGGCTGATTTAAAGAAGGACATTAGTGTCTGCACCAGATCATAAACCGTGTACCAAAGAATAATGTTTAGTGAATGTTGCAGTGAAGAGTGAGGGGTTTTACTCTTTTCAGCATGGAGCATCCCACATAATAGTTTGTTAATGATATATTTTTAGAGTTAAAGCAGTGGAGCAAAAATTACTGAGCCGATAACTTCGATATTCATTTTGCATAAGATGTAGTTTAAGAAACATACCCAGATTGAAACTGTTTTTCTGAAGGCTATTAATTTACTTATAAGAAATGTGTCATGAAAGTCTAACTTGTGAACTCTGCTTTGTGAAGAGCTGTTTCAGAAGAATCTTGATAAGTGATTACATTAATGAATTGTTTAAATTGGAAAAAGGTTTTATGATGACCTGTCCTAGTCTTTTAGCACAGTTATTCAGAACGTGATCCAGTGGTTCCCAGAGCAGCTACTGAGGGGTCTGTGGAATACTGGCTGATCAGATAAGACCTGATCTGAAGCCCATTGAAATCAATGGAGAGATTCCCATTGTTTTCAATGGGCTTTGGATAAGACCTATACTGGTAGCATCTCTCCTTGATTTCATCTGCTACACTGCATAAAAGACAGTTTAAAAATACAGTGAATTCTTTCCTAATGTTACTTATTCATGTAAGCAGTTGCTGCCTGGATCCAAAATAAACCATATTTGGTGATCTTCCGACTAGTAGGGCTTTTTGGACAGGCCTGAGGCTATGCTTCCTATAATAATGAGGAGGCTGGAAAAATATGTTGGTGTCTGGTTGGCTGAATTCCTGTTGAACGATTATTTTAATGCTACTGGGATTTTTATTGTAATATTAATTATGTGTTAGGGTCTCTAGAGCTTTGTGTAGGCATCTTTTTATTATTTAAATCTAAAATAGTTCTTACAAAGATGTGATCACAAATGGTAGGGAAGGTGGCTTGCATAATTATGATTGAGAGCTGACTGAATAATTGATTTTTTTCAGTTCGGTGGCTGACTCAAAAAAATGAGGGGGAAAAATCCTTTCATTTTCAACCCAAACTTTTTTTTTGGGGGGGGGGGGGGGGGGTTTTTACCAAAAGAAAAAACGGGGGGGGGGGATTGTTTTGAGTCAAAGGAAATGTTTCATTCAACCCAAAACAAATTTCTTTTGTTTACATTTTGAGGTATATTTTACCCTTTTAATTTTTTTTTTTAATCTAGCTACATTTCAAAATAAAGTGTCATTTTGAAACAAAAAAGTCAAAACATGTTGTTTCAAAAATGTCAGACTGAACTGTTTTGATTTTTTCAAATTTTTTGAGTTCAACTGAAGCTATTCGCCAAGTTCAGCCCACATTCAAATAGTTTTGATTGCTCAAAAGCTGCATATTTTGGTAAATATAGCATCCAATAGAAAAATTTCACCATGCTCCAATGAGACTGTCCACAAGACAAATCTTTAAGAGAGGTTCAAAACAGTAGGAAAAGTTTGAGAACCTTCCTCATCTTAGTCGATATACTACAGCTCCATTCCATATTCTACCAGGCTAAATAAGTTCTGCTATACTCTAGAAGGGAAACCCATGTCATTATCTCTGTTTATACATACAGCTTACCTATAGTGCACAGATTTAAACAAGCTTAATGAGTATGCTTCAAGGTCAGTTTAAAAAGTAGCTGAAAGAACATGCAGGTCAGTTCATTGTATTCTGTTTTTGAGAAATATCTCCCTTAAGAATGACAGAGACAAGACTGAGAAGGTGAATGGAATTTAAGTTTTATTTCCTGGGGTCAGGCTCCATCACAGTCACAGCTTGTTGCTGAAAGACATGATATAGTGTATCTTAAATATTTACAGCCACATGTACATAAAAATTTAAGCACAGAGGTGCTCTGTGCTTTAGGTGTCGATCTTCCTCCCACTGACACACACGTACATTGTTTTTCCCACTCCATTCTGTTGTAGTATTGTATTACACAGGTTCATTTATTAAACATCTCACCAGTTCCGCCAATTAACTGTAACAGAGATCTGTATGGCATTACACCACTAATACTGAGGTATTTGTTATACTTAAAATTATATGGATTTATATTTGTTAATCGTTTCTATGTTTTTTAATGATAGAATTTTGTGTGTGTGTGAATTTAATGCTGATGAAAGGTACCAGACTGACATTCCTGGAAGCAAGTCCTCTCGTAATCCCCAGGATAGTTGCAGCAGAAGCAGCAATAACATAAGCTTCCCCTCATTACCCTGGCAATGTACCTCATACATAACCAGCACAGGGGGCTAAAGTGGTTTTCTGAATCTTCTCAGTGGGTTTGATTATGCTCTCATTGAAGTCAGTGGCAAAACTGTCATTGATTTCAATGGCACTGGGATTGGATTGGATCCCATGCATATTCAATCCTTGGCTTTTCTGGTGAGACAGTTAATTAGGGTACAAATTAGTGACAATGGGTGTGTGGGGGGGGTATTATTAAGAACTGGACTGAGACCAGCAAACTAATTTCACACAAATAGCCATGAAATGAAAATGAAGTACAGCCACTGCTGACCTGGGCCAGATTTGGACTAGTGACCCACTTTTCTTTATTAATTTATTTAGAATCTTGCCCAGTTCCCTTTATATTTTTCTCTGCCAGCTTTATATATTTTTCTCTGCCAATTGATCCACTGTGGGCTTTCATTCAAGTCATGTACGCTTCTTCCTGGGAGATATTCAAGGTTTATAAATGCCTGAAACTTGATAAGATGGCAGAGAATCATACTGAGGTCTGAGGGTAGATCGCTATTGTATCTGCCCAAGATATATCTCACAGTGATGTAATTATTTTCGATGATTTTTTTTATTGCAGTCTCTCAACATGACTCAGACTTTAAGCATTATTCTTACTGGACATGAGACACACACAATTCCAAGACTTGGTTTTAATTGGTAACTTCTGTATCATTCATAACTATGATCTAAAATGAAAATTTTAGAGGAAGATTTATTATAAAGGTGCTGATTATGCCTGCATCCTCAGCTATGAAGAGGCAGCAAGCAGTTGTCTTTGTGCTGGGCCAGTATTCTGGTGAAACATAAAGCACCCCGAGGACCATTCTAAATTATGCTGGCTGCCAGCGGCTCCACCCAGGCCTACTTTCCCAGGCCTTCTACACTAACAGCAGGGGGGGCTGGCCCAGGAGCTGCAATTGTTCTTCCAATGTTGGCTGTGCATCAAAGTGGCCAATCCACCATACAAGATCTGGGCCTAATTTTATAGTTCAAGAACATTCAGTAACTTTTTAATTTTAACTGGCAAATTGTGGTTTCTGTGGATCCACCTCTTGGTTTTTTGGAACATGTGAGCAAAATGATTGCCATAAAGGTCTAAACTGAGCAGAGAGAAACTTTTTAGGTTGATTTATCCAGAGGTTTTCAATTTTAAAAACATAGAAAGATAAATTCATCTCTGGTGTAAAGTCATTGACCCCAGCAGGGATGAATTTGTCCCTGTCTTTTTTTTATTGAGTAGATGTTCAGACTGCTGGAATATCCTTGTGGAAGCTATACAAGTGCTGTATTAATTTATAACTGGCTTGAAAGTCTAGAATAATCACTTAGTTGCTGCACTTGTGTATCAGAATGGAGAACTGGTAAAGAACCCCCTTGAGTATGAATGAATAAATGGAATTGCATGTATGTGACATAAAACCAAGACCTATCAGAAGGTAACAGAGAATTCAGCTCTTCAAATTAAGCTGAATGCCTGTTATTGGATTGTAACAGATTGTATACTGCTTCAGCTTTTTTATAAGATTCTTGATTACTTTATCCACATTTACCCCTGGAGATTCAATGCAGACTCCTCTCAGGAGGCAGCATAGCATTGACCAGTAGACCTGTCTAGCTCTCTTAGAAGGCAGATCTATTATTATCCTTATCTCTGTCCTTGTTGTGGCTTTTATTTTTGCATTCCTTGCTTAGCTAGCATGTGAGATAAATGTCTGTTTTCATGTTCAGTGTTAACACTGATCAGTTATCTGCAGCATATAATATTCACTATAATAACACCATTGAGATGGTCCTGGGTTTAAAAATTGTCACATTTCATCATCTTAGTGGAATAACATCATTTAGTGTGCAAAGGCTGTTGTAATAACTGAATGGAGGGCTATGTAAAGAAATCTCATAACCTCATGTTAACCAGTTTAAAGTGATGACTTATTCCTCAGACCAAGAACTCTAAGTGAATATGTTAGGGATAAATCTGATGCGAGTAGTATCAACAACTCACACTGTTAGTACCAATCTCCTTAATGGCAGAGCTTAGCTTCTGACTTTTGCCAGCAATTCATTGTTGTGCTAAACTGAAAACACAGAACAGTAGCAGGCTACGGATATTATTATGATGGCATCAAGGTCCAAAGGATGCATTTCTATACATAAAAAGAAGAACAGGAGTACTTGTGGCACCTTAGAGACTAACAAATTTATTAGAGCA
Organism: Trachemys scripta elegans; assembly: GCF_013100865.1. NCBI lineage: Eukaryota > Metazoa > Chordata > Testudines > Emydidae > Trachemys > Trachemys scripta. The sequence continues at coordinate 24,814,961 of NC_048311.1, forward strand.
TAAGCTTTCGTGGATTACAGCCCACTTCTTCATATGCATCCGAAGAAGTGGGCTGTAATCCACGAAAGCTTATGCTCTAATAAATTTGTTAGTCTCTAAGGTGCCACAAGTACTCCTGTTCTTCTTTTTGTGGATACAGACTAACACGGCTGCTACTCTGAAACCTTTTGTAATACTTTTTTTTCATTTGAACCAAGTTCAAACTTCTTGTCCTCATCCCTGCTCATCCCTAATTGGCCTAATTGTCTCTTATCATGTCTCCTTACTGCCTCCTCTTCATCAGTGATACCAGCCTTGTTTGTCAGTTTCTCATAGATTTACATGCATTCTCCCAANCAAAAAGAAGAACAGGAGTACTTGTGGCACCTTAGAGACTAACAAATTTATTAGAGCATAAGCTTTCGTGGATTACAGCCCACTTCTTCGGATGCATATGAAGAAGTGGGCTGTAGTCCACGAAAGCTTATGCTCTAATAAATTTGTTAGTCTCTAAGGTGCCACAAGTACTCCTGTTCTTCTTTTTGTGGATACAGACTAACACTGCTGTTACTCTGATTTCTATACATGAGTATCTTATCAGTTGAGATAACAAAGCAAGCAACCTACTTTAAAACATTAGCTTTTAGGTGAAGTTTTGTTTGTCAATAAATCAAAAATAAGAATTCAGTTGTATTAATTGAAATCATGTTGACAAGTTACAAATGTTGATATAGATCAGGGGTCGGCAACCTTTGGCACGCGGCTCACCAGGGTAAGCACATCTCTCGGCCCATAACGCTTCCCACCACCCCCATTGGCCTGGAGCGGCGAACCACGGCCGGTGGGAGCCACGATCAACCAAACCTGCAGACGTGGCAGGTAAACAAACCGGCCCGGCCCACCAGGGTACTTACCCTGGCGAGCTGCGTGCCAAAGGTTGCCGACCCCTGATATAGATAAACGTACCGTAAGAGTGCATGAAATATGGAAAATGAAGCAAGCATGTAGAATGCTTAATAGGCATTTGCCATTTCGCAGAGCAGAGTTACATTGTTAAGCATTACATTCCTTTCTTGAAAACACTGCACTTTGATTTTTTTATTCTTACAGTAGAATTATTAAAACTGTTTATATAGCACGTTATGCTTGCAAGACTAGTTTAGCTGGCATTCATCTGGGGGGTTCTGAAGAAGCAGATGCTTAAGAGTGAGTTTCTATCCCATTTTACAGGATGGAACACGTGCTCTACCACACCTGCTGGCTTCTGCAAGGAATTGGAGGCCGGGGGGTCAGAGCCTGGGATAGACAGGACAGTATGCACAATACAAAAATTCAGGGAAGGTGGGAGTAAGGAAGGGTTTCTCGTAGTGGGGGTGGGGGAGAAGAAGGAAAGATTTCTGAAATAATTGGGTTTTAAAGGTAACAGGAAGAGGTGAACGAGGAATCTTGGCTGTAGAGCCCACAAACTGTCTGAAACATGGATGGGGGGAGAGCAAGATAGAAGGCGTTAAGTTGGAATAAATGATCAGAAGTCATAATGGAAATATTGGGGGGTAAGTATATGCCATAAAATAATAAGCTGGTTAAAGCTTCCTAAAAGTGTTTCAGTATTGTTACTGTCATGGGGACGTCATGCTTAAAAATATGTAAGTGCATTCATTATAGTCTTATCAAAAAAGAAAAAAACACCACTGTTTAGGTTTTCATTCATTGGCTGTGCAACATCTGGTTATGTCTGGATCTGCTCTGCCAAAACTTTTATTAAACTTGCTGACACATACTAATATTGTGCCACTCACATAATATTAAAAACAACCTCAGACCCCCTATTTTAGTCCAGTTACTCTCGAAGTAAATGTCAGTCAAGCTATACTGGCAAAGGTTAAGATGTTCTGATTTGTTGTACAGGTGGGATAGAAAAAAACTGTTTCAGCAATTGCTAATTTCCTAAGGACTGTTCTTCACTGGTTAATCACACTTAGGTGAAACACATGCATTCAGCCATCTCTCTCATTCAGCACTCACTTGCGAGGGTCAGCTTTTCTCACTTGGAATTATACCTGTGAATTTAATTCCCTGTTGGAAGCTTGTGCCAACTCGTGAACAACAGATTAAATTTACTGTTGACTTACAAACCACAAATACGTCCTTTAGCCTGCATGAAAGAAATCTGAGACTCTTATATGTTGGCTCTAATCAATATAATATTTAATTCTTGATAAGGACTACAGTGCTAACAAACTGGAGGAAAGCTTGTAAGTGGCAAAATATCAGAAATTTTATCCCTGCATCCCATCCTGAGGTTCCCAGTCAATGTGGAGATAGTTGAAATCCCTCATTATTTTTGGATTTTCTGATTTTGTAGCCTCTCTAATCCTCTTGAGCATTTCACAGTCGCTGTCACCATCCTGGCCAGGTTGTCAACAGTATATTCCTATTGCTATACTCTTAGCATTTAAGCATGGACTTTCTATCCATACAGATTATATGGTACTATCTGATTCATTTAAGATATTTATTATATTTGACTCTATGCTTTCTTTCACATATAGTGCCACTCCCCCAAGAGCACGACCTACTCTGTCATTCCTTTATATTTTGTGCCCTGGTATTACCATGTTCCATTGATTATCATTAAAGCTACATTTTAGTCACAGGCATTTTTAGTAAAAGTCATGGACAGGTCACAGGTAGTAAACAAAAATTCACAGCCAGTGACTTGTCCATGACTTGTATTATATACCCCCGACTCAGTCTTGGGGTCGGGGCACCGTGGCTGCCCATGGGGGGAACAGCCTGGGGCCACCGCGAGTGCTGTGGGGGGTGGCATGTGGCCCGGACCCCCGCTGGCGCTGGGGGGGAGGGTGGTGGCCCAGGACCCCTGCTGGTGCTGGTGGGGCTGGCAGGCTCCCTACCTACCTCCACCCCGAGCGCCAGCTCCGCAGCTCCCATTGGCTGGGAACCACGGCCAGTGGGAGCTGCAGGATGGTGCTTGTGGGCAGAGGCAGCGTGCAGGGCCACCGACAGTAAGTTCGGGCCCGGATGAAAAAAATTTGGGGGGCCTCCCAGCAAGGGCGGACCGGCTAAACAGGGCTGACGAGAGTGGGGGAAGCTGGGCCCCAGGCCCCTTTCCGGACTGCCGGGCCCCGGTAAGGCAACGAGCGGGGCCCCGGTAATTTGTACTGGCTTCCCACCCTTCTCATCAGCCCTGGCAGCGTGCAGAGCTGCCTGCTAGGAGCTGAGAGAGGGGGATGTCGCCACTTCTGGGAAGCCCCCCGAGGCAAGCCCTCACCCCCTCCCATGCCCCAACTTCCTGCCCTGAGCCCCCTCCCACATCCAAACTCCTGCTGCAGCTGGGGCAGAGGGCCACGGTGGCCTGAGATTGCCCCAGCAGCGGCCGGTGTGGCTGGCCCAGGGATGCCCGAGCTGCTCAGGTGGCCTCCAGGCCAGCCGCACCGGCTGCTGCAGAAGTCATGGAAGTCCTGGAAAGTCACCAGTGATGCCTTTTATATCAATATCCTCATTTAATACCAGACACCAGTTCACCAATCTTAGTATTTAGACTTTTTGCGTTTGTATACAAGCACTTAGGAATTTGACAGTATTGAATGGTCTGCCTTCATTTATGTAATTGAATGGGACTCTATCATGTGACTGTTTCTCTTCAGTTCCTACCGGAACTTTATCAACTACTATCCTCTTCTCTTTACTAGGATATAGTGTATCGCCTTTAATAAATCCTCCCAAAATGACCATGTGCACCAGGTGCTCCTAATTATGCACACAAAAAAGAGGTCTGGTTTGAAATGTGAAACCACATTCTTTTGAGCTAGCAAAATATCCAGCAATATATCCAGCTGTCTTATCTTTTCACTATCAGAAGGAAAGTATAATTTCTTCCAAGGTCATTCCTCTGGGGCCACCTCTTCATTAGGAAAAATCTATATTTTTTTTACTATATGTTAGCTAATGTGTTAAAAATGCACATTTTTCCTAGTGTAAAAAAAAAAACTCTCAGAGTTGGTAAGACAACTCCCACCTGTTCATGCTCTCTGTATGTATATATCTCCTCAATGTATGTTCCATTCTATATGCATCCGAAGAAGTGGGCTGTAGTCCACGAAAGCTTATGCTGTAATAAATTTGTTAGTCTCTAAGGTGCCAAACATACTGTATCATTTATGGATCGTGAGTGCATAAACTACAAAATGAGTTCTTTTCCTGTTAGATTTTTTTTTTTTCGGAACCAGTGGAGCATGTTTAAAATGCAATTTGGAAGATCAGAATTCAGATTCTGAAGTCCAAGGTATAATCTATGTCCCCATGAAATGCTAAATTCTGTTATATTTTACTTCACTAATCTCATTTTGCCACATCACTGTTTACACTCCACTTCCCCATAGGCCTGTGATTACTATGAGAGCAGTGCTTCATAGAAAATCAAGTACAATATTAAATTGTATATAATTGTAAATTGTTCAAGAATTGATTTAAGTGAGCAATAGTACTTAGGTAATTTTTGTCTTAATCAACAATGGATCCACACTTCCGTACTGCTGTGATAGTAGCACAGAGTTAATGATTAAAGCTAGCTGATGTAGCAAAATAATGCTCGTTAGGAGTTAAGTTCAAACTTTGGGTTTGATTCTCCTCACACACTTATACTGGTGTAAATCAAGAATAACTCTATTTATTTCATTTGAGTTGCCCTGGTATAAAATGGGTGTGAGAGGAGAATCAGGCTCCTTATGTCCATGAAATGTAGGCATCATTGAATTGCTGCCTTAAACTGAAAAGAATAATGTTATTTATAAAACCACCTCCTCAACCCTGGGGCACTGTACAGCATAATAGAAAACAATCTACAAACAGTAAAATTGTGATGAAGAACAGTCTATCCTTTCAGAATGATTGTGTCATCCTAGATGGAAGCTGAAAATTCAAGGCTAGATCCTCAGTTGGTGTAAATCAGTGTAGCTCCAGTGATTTTTAATGGCATTAGCCATAATGATTTTTCCAGCGATGTGTGTCACCTTAAAGATCTACAATCTCTTTCATTTAGAAAGGACAGAATAATTACATTTTTAATAAAATTTTAAATGAATCTTCTTTAATAATTCAGGTCAAATTCTGATTGCAGTTATTCCACTGGAGATCTGGAGTAACTTCACTGAAATCAAGTTACTTCAGGTTTCCACCAGTGTTTCCGAGTGCATAATTTTTCTCTTTTTTGTAAATGGAATAAATTAAGCCTTTTAATCACATTTTAAATCATGTTTATTTTTTGTATATAATATAACCAGGGCTTACTGAGGCATGTGAGTAAAGGCAGTTAATAAATTAATAACAATTTTATATTTTGAGCTAACATACTTAAACTTTGTGTCTTTTACTACTAATTTGCATACATAATTGATACCTTGTTCATATTCATTAGGTACACTGGACACCAGGTCACAACAACAAAGCCAGAGGGGAACAGCCTCTACTTTTTTATTTATAGAAAAATAAATAACTCAAAATTACAAGTCGAACCACCATAACATTAGAGATTAAAAACAGTAGTTTCTTTGGTCTTCAGGATAAATTCAAGCATATTATCTGTATTTTTATAAGGAGATAGCATAGAAACTACAAGCATGTTTTTGCATGTCTGATTGTTGAACCAAGACTTCAGTTAAATATTTATGGGAAGTTAAGTGCTCATTGGGTTAATACTGACTCACATCTTGAGAATTGGGCCAGATCCTAATTAAGGTGGTGGATGTTCAGTACAAACACAGTGATAGATTATTCAAGCTATGCTGTGATGCTCATCACACATCACAAGATAAAACCTGATTTGGTGTCTCTGTGGTGTTGTCTAGTCGGGCAAATTTTAGTAATTGTTGCACTGTTTTGCTACCATCAATGCAGCTCCACCTGTGGTAACAGGGTGGGTTGTGGCGCTCCAGTGTAAGTGTCCCTGCGCCTCTAATTGGAGATTTTAGATAGCAAAGTCAGTTCAGCCCACACATGCACTCTCCCTCCCTCATGGTCTGCCTCGAGGCTATCTAGCACGGTGCAGGCGAACCCTCCCTCAGTTCCTTCTTTATTGCAGAGTCCCTTATGGAGCCCTCTGAAATAGGGGGGAGGAGGGTGGGTTGTGGAGCACCCATAGAGGGACACATCTCGAAGAACTATCATTACTGCACAAGGTGAGTAACTTCCTCTTAAACATCAAATTAGAACAACTGTAGCATCATCATGGTTCAAAAACAGCTGAATGTGCTAAGAAAACTTATTTTCCCCAATGCCCCTGTGTTTTCAAAGCAGTGGATGTAATTGCTTAATCCAGCCTTAGAATAAGCAAGGCCAATGAAACCAGAGGGAGTTGTGCCTGATTTCTACCTGGATGAGTATTGGATCCAGTGATGTTTGGAGGGGTGGTAGGTGGCAAAGAAACTTTCACAGGGTTTTTTGTTCTTTTTTTCCACGGTACTTGTTTGTTGAGCTTCAGGACACAGTGTAAAACCTTTTATTTTTGGCCAGGATTTTGATTGATTTTAAAATAGGGAATTGGGAATGGAAGGACATGGGGTTGTTTGAAATACAGGGAGGTTCTAATTAATTGCTTCTCTCAATGTAAGGCTCATATGTGCTTTGGAAATTGGAAGCAATAGAAACTTCTAGGTAAATTCAATACAGTCATATGAAAGTTAACAAAAACAAAGCTCAAGTAATACCCTGTCACCATATCAACTTCAAGCTTTGATCCCAACAGGTTTCATAAGCTAATTGGGGTTAGCCAGAGCCAGATTGTACTTTCCCACAAGAGGACTCCATGGGAGAAGGGGGGAGGGAAACTTTCCAAGGTTCCCCTCCTAGAGTTTCCTCCAAATTCTTCCATGGAGGTTAGGATTCTTCTCTCCCATCTCTTTCCTATAGAGGGATAGGCTATTTGACTCCCAAATACTACAGACCATATCATAGTCCAGATCACCCGAGTGAACCTTCCTGTTTGAATCTGTTTTAGTCTTTATGGAATGGGAGGGAGGAAGCAGCTGCAGTAAGGTTAAGTGGCACTGCCAGGGATTAGAGCGGGGGGACAAGAATTATTGCATATGTGTGAGCCCCCACCTCCAAGTGGTTCTGGTGCTCTAAGACTTTCCTGAGCTACTATTGATTTTGGGTCAGAACTAGGGCTCATTCCGTGTGTGTGTGTGTGTTGGGGAGTTGAGGGGGAAAGCAATAACATCCTCTCAAGCTGAATGATTTTGGAGAGCGTCATATGTTATTTTTTTCCCCTTTCTTTTTGTACCAGATTGTTCCCCTGGGTATTCCCACAGGAGCTGGGCATCAGGGCCCATACATCTGATTTGCCCTCTGAGATTCAGAAATAAATTCTGTTAGGGATGCACAAAGTAGGGAACCTGGATAAATGGTCAAAGATATAGATAAACAGAATCGTTTCATATTAAGCTAATCAAGGAGTTGCCTAATTTAAATTACGTATACACTAATTTATTGATGTTTAAACGTGTTTGTTTTTCCTCTTGTTTCACAGCAAGGAAAAGAAAATTTAATATTTAAATCCCATGTGTGATGGGAGTGTTCTTTATTGTGACCTAGATTTCAAATCTCTGTATTGTCACCTCTAGAAACCCATTTATTCTCTCTCCATTCAGCTCCCTCTAATATGAAAGATGAGTCAGCCATTGAGCAGGCATTGTCTGTACTGAGTTTTTAATCAAAACATTTTAATAATGAACTCCATGTACATGAAGTTGTTATACCTTAAAATGCAGATGAGCTAATAAGATTAGTATAGATCGGTTAGCTGCCTTTTCAACATTCTGGTAGAAGAGTTTATTAAAGAACAGACTTTTAAAAGCCTAAGGTCAAATCCTGAGGTTTTTATTCTGTCCTTACTGTAGCAAAATTTGACCGACTTCGTGAAACTTCCCCTGAAAGCTGTGCTTGTTCTTGGTAACTATGGAAACAGAAATTCACAGTCCATAAACTCAGCAATGCAAGCTTCCTACGCTGTCCTTGTTATTAATTTATATTGTGCTAGTGCCTAGAGGGTCCCAGCTGAGATCAGGGTCCCTTTGTGCTAGGTGCTCTACAGAATATAGTAGGAGAGTCCCTGCCCCAATGAGTGTACAATCTAGATAAACAAGATATACCCAGGGTAGGAGAAAGGAAGTATTATCTGCATTGTGCAGAGAGGGAGATGAGGCACAGAAACTATGAATTGTCCAGTCACATAGGAAGCCTATAGCAGAGGCAGGACTTGAACCCAGATCTCATTAGTCCCAGGCCACTGCCTTAACAACAAGATCATTCTTCCAGGAATATCCTGCCCACCTGGTTTAGCCATGGCCTGAGGAAGCAAGAAAGTAGCTCTCTGTCTAAGGCATTCAGGGCTCATTTTGGATAAAAAGGATTGTATGTTCCTTCTGCCATTGACGTCATATGTCACTTTTTTCACCTTTTTTTCAGTAGGTAAGAGTCAGACACTAAGGACTGTCACTCAGACCTATATGATGCACATGTATGATAGTTCAGAGGCAAAGCAGTTAAAGAAAGCTGGTTGAGGGGAGCAAAATAGGAAAGCTTTAAAAGTAGTATGTTTTAAAGAGAGATTTGGAGAGGGAAAGTGGCAATGTCTTAGGCACAAGGAGGAGGCCTTACATGGAATTTAAATGAGTCATAGATGCTGTGCTAACTCTCTGCACAGGACTGAATTTTACACAATAGTATAAAACATAAATAAGTGAACATTAATGAGGGGTTTTTCTCACATCCCTGACTGCTATTAGTATTTAGTTTGATCCTTTTAATTAAATTGGGAGGTACCTATGCTGAGACATTTGTGTCTGGAATGAAATCGTAATGCAGACACTGTTTTTATTTTTATTTAGATTTATAAGCAAAAAAAAAAAAATTAAAGCGTGTCTCCTGGACTCTAAGCACCTTTGACATAATTTTAAAAATACATTATTGGAAAAAGCATGTCTACATGTAAATCACACCCTTATTGACCCTTTAGATGCAACTACAGGAGCTTTTTTAATAGCCTCCAGGGATATTTTGTGTTTGTGCATTTTAAAAAAGATATGCATTCTTGTATCAAATGAAAAACAACAAAAACTGATATTATCCATTAAGCTGTGTGCTGGGTATGAAATGAACTCCAATGACGGCCTGTATCTTTTCAGTGTAGGTGGGTCACTCCAGCCCTAGGCACTGAATTTAATGTCACTCCAGGCTCCAGGCATGAAAGGAAGGCTTTACTTAGAGAGCAAGGCATATCATTTAATGCTATTACTGTTAAAAACTCAGTCAATTTCTGCTCAATTCTAATTTTAGACCCAGTCATTTTGATTAGTTGCCAATAAATGCTTTTTAATTAAACTTATATTTAACAGTCAGATGCGTCAGTGAGGCTGTGCACTGACAGTGATGGAAGTGGGTGGATAGCACAATAGAATGTGACAAGAGAAGTGGATCCACTAAGGAAAGGAGACTACTGAATTCCAAGATAGAGACCGCAATCAAGGGAACATGAGAAAACAGGACAAATGAGACTTGTAGTTTAGGAGCTCAGATTAAGGATTAGTGTGTACGGAATACATGTTTAGGTTTCTCCAGTTATGGCTTATTCATATTTCACTTCATTTTCCTGCTACTCTGCAATACAGAATGTGTTCCCTGCCTTCCAGCTTCCATTTCAAATTCACCCATGGAAGTACGCTCAAAAATCACATTTTAAATTTCCATATATGAATATCACAGTTGCCAACTTTCACACGGTAAATAAGCACCCCGACTTTCACAATAAGCCAAAAATCAAGCTAATGCTATTTCAAAACGAGCCATTTCCTAAGAACCCCAACATTCTACTTGACTAGATTCCCCCAGCATGCAGTCTGGGCCTGTGGTGGGCCCACTGTGCACCCCTGACTCTCTCTCCCCCTTTTCCCCTGCTTGCCGGGAGCCAATCAAAAAAAAAAAAAGAAGCAACAAGCTACAAGCCAGTTAAGCCAAAAACAAGCCCGATTTCTGCGTTTTTTTTCACGGGTTTGACATGTCTGATGAATATATATGCCAAAAGGGCTTACACGTTTATCCAATCAGAAACACAAACAGTTGAGTGCAACTTCCCTGACCAATCACAAAAAGTCATCTGCCATTTGAACAGCAGATATTGACAGCTTGCAATTCACAGACTTAAAGGAAAAAATCACAAAAAATGTCGTGACTGTGAATATTACCAGTCACAGATTAACCAATGCACACTTGGTGCATTTTTACAGTGCCCCCTTTTCAGCGGGAAAAAACAAACACCACCCCCATACACACACACACACACACACACACACACACAAAAACCAATTTGGGGCAAAGAAAGGAGAGGGGCATCATGTGGAGGGCCCCATCTGCACGCTGTGGTGAGGGCCAAAGGGGTGGAGCAGGGAGCCGGGCCAGTGTTGCAGGGTAAGTGTGAGGTAGGTTTACTGTACAGCACATACCCCTGGGGCCTCCTACTCCCCTCCATGGACAGGGAAGATGGGGGAGCCCTCAATTGCCATAGTGCACAGGGCCCCAACATTCTTTAATTCAGCACAGAATAGCACATACGTTTGAAGAAATCTCCCAGTATAGAGTGTGCCTTATAGCTGTTCTCAAGAGTTCAGGCACTGCTAGCTACATGGTCCCAGAGAACCACAGTTGTCTCAGTGAGAGGCTGTTTCTGGTGTAGCTGTTGAGGGCCTGAAATTGGCAGCCTAAGGAAGATGCAGGCCTGTGGAGGGTGAGGAACACTGATATGATGTGGTCTTTGCAGCTTTCCCTGTGAAGGAGGCAAGTTTCTATGTTCTGCCGAAATCTGATGTTCCGGGTTGTTTCCACTTTTAGTTCCAGATGTTTCAGTCTGAAAAAAACTTTAGAAAAGATATAAAAAAGTGCTGCTTACTATATTGTTATCGTACCTCCACTGGAAAGCAAGCAGCACTTCAATACAAAGCAATGTAAATGAAAAACCACAAGAAATAATTCTCAAACAATTGGTTTCTTAAATGCAGTTCCAGAAGGAAATATTAATTGCCAAATAGACCCAGCAAAGCTCCACGTTTGTTCAGAATAAGCTGAGAATCTCTAGCTTTACGTTTCTCTCTGCTTTAAGTATTCTGCATCTATCTGACAGCTTATATTTTATTGAACAATTTACTGGCAGAGTTTAGGTATACCACTCGCCACCAGCTATGCACAGCTTTGTTGGAAATATTACTACGCTCTTAGACTCATCCTTCCCAGAACTGCGTGTTGAAACTGGCAACTGTTTCACAAATACCTGGTACTTTAAAAGACAATGCAAGCTAAAGTATTGATGGCAATCTAAAAATGCTTACATGATGTACTTTACCCTCCTATTATAGCATGTTAATATTTGATTTTTTTTCCTCTAAAGACTAAGGGCTTGTCTACACTACCGCTTAAGTCGATGTAACTTACATCACTCAGGGATGTGGAAAAACACACACACACACACACCTCCGAGTGACGTAAATTACATCAACTTAAAGCAGTGTCTACACCGCGGTATGTTGGCGGGAGACACTCTCCTGCCAACATAGCTTCCGCCTCTCGTTGAGGTAGAGTAATTATGTCGATGGGAGAGTGCTCTCCTGTCGACATAGCACATCTTCGCCAGACGTGCTGCATCGGCGCTGCTGCTGCACGGTAGTGAAAACAAGTCCCAAAAATAATAGTAGTAATTAATAATACTTTGGACTTCGCTGGCATCTTTCACCCCAGGACCTTAAGGAATTTACAGTCACTAACATAGGGCTTATCTTCACTCAGAGACAGTCAGTGGCCAGCAGTTGGTATAGCTGCACTGGAACTGGCACCTAATTGTAGCTACTGGAAGTACTCTGGATTTTCACTGGGGTAACAGAGCAGAAGCTGCCTCAGTGTGTATGTTTGTAATCCGCACACATTTACAATGACATAAGGGTTGGGGTATTTTTAATTGCTAATAGGGTTTAATATTCATTAACCTGTTGTTAACAAATGCTTGAATTTCTTATGCCATGTATCTCAGAAGGAAAGCAACTCTGTTTGGCGACAGAAACAATATGGTAGTTAATTTGCATTCTGCTCTTCCCTTAAAATATAGCAATAGTATTTTTAAGTACACTCGGCAAGCTCTGTTGACTTCAGCTATTTGTGTATAATTAGACACATTTGATTGCCATCAGCTAAGCAAGAGAAGGTGTTTTATTGCTCATATTCAGTGTAGTGTGTTTGTTTCTTTCTTCCACCACTAAATTCCTGCTTGAATAAAAATGAAGCTCAGCTGAGCATTTCCCTTCTGATTTTAATAACCGTTCAGAGCAATGAAGATTGTCTATGATCTTACAGTCTGAAAAGCTTTTATCTGAAATTACCATATCAATATTTTATCACTAATAGAATTGTATATTCTCTTCCAGTAGTTTTCCAAAGGTGTTTTTCAGAACATTAGAATTATCACTGAAAGTTATACATTTCTCTAAAAATAAACAAGTATTTTATGAGGCGACATCTTTACCAATCTTTGAGATTCAGAGGGCCAAATTCAGTCCTTGGGTAGATGCATGCAACTCCCACTAACTGCTGAAGAACTTTAGTGCATATACTAATGTAGTCAAGAATTTGGTCTAAATGTGGATTTCTTCATTTTGTAAATTAGGAAAACAAAGGGCTGCTGCAATCTGTGATGACTAGCGTAATCACATGTACTATTCAGATTATTAATATGTCACTAGATAAATCGGCTAGTTGATCAGTTGCTATTAATATATTTAAATTTGCTGTTTTTGAGTACTTGACTTCAGCAAGCTATTCCCAGGCCAGTATTAGAGTAAGGTGAATTGGAGAATGTTAGATGTAACATTCATAATTTACAAATGGTAATAAAAGACTTTAAAATTTATCACTGTCAGATGGTCTGACAAATCCAGATCTCTCTCCGCATCCCACACTCCCAAAAAGTTGTTTTTTTCATTGAGTTTATAGGTTTTGTATCTTTTTGATACCGATCTTTATCAACTGCAATAGTTGTCTAACTGGCTGATAGGATGTGAATGAGATTGTTCTCTAACACCGTTGGATCAAATTAATATCTTATCATTAATCATAGAAATGTCAGGCTACTAGGGACCTCGAAAAGTTGTCAAGTCCGGTCCCTGCACAGAGACAGGACCAAGTAAACCTAGAGCATCCCTGACAGGTGTTTGTCCAACCTGTTCTTAAAAACCTTCAGTGATGGGGATTTCACAACCTCCTTTGGAAGCCTATTCTAGAGCTTAACAACACTTGTAGTTAGAAATGGGAAAAATGAAATGGGAAGATATGTGAGACGTGTTCATGAGCCCTGACCATTAGAAGTAAGGAAAAAATATTTAGCCTGAAGCACAGTTTCTAGGAACCGAAATATGTGGAGAGAAAAGCAAGCGGAAAAGCCAGCCATACTGTAAGTTAACACAAGCTTCTGTTGATTTTATTTGACTGATTCCATCTCTGTTTTACTAAATCAACAACAGAAGAGAAGATCCTGTCCTTAGAATGGAATTTGATTTGTGGAAGATAGGAATGGAATGTCCCCTTAGCAGAGCATTATTCATAAGATGAAAACACATAGTTGTTTCTGGGGCGAGCCCTTGAGAGAGCTTAAAGAACGGAGTGGCACACAAACGCATTCATTTCTGAAAGCTATTTCTTTCTACCTACCTTTTACTGTCAGTTCAGGGATTAGCAATAGACAATAGAGAGAGGTTGGAATTTCATCTTTATTCCTCCTTGCAAGCTATAATATGTGTAATAAACTATTCTCAAAGAAAATTTGGAAGATTAATACGTACAAATTTTATATGCATAATATAATAATATGTACACATTTCCAACCAATTTATAATATTCAGATCATCACAGAAGGACTGAATCTACTCCCTCTCACAATAGTTGATAAATTCACTGGCAACACATTAATAACTTAATACAGTCTTCTCTTCCCCCTCTCCTTTATGGGAGTCAGATTCTGGAGGCTGTCATGCATCAGTAGCCCTCTATAGGGTTGTTTTTGTTTTTCCCCATTTAAACTCCTAGCTCACTAAGATTCCAGATGCCTTCCAAATCAAAGCACACACAGAACAATATACATGCATGTCTGTATGCCTCCAGTCTCCAAAGGGTTGTTTCTCAGGTCCTTACACTTTGATTTATCTAAGTTATTATAAACTACTGCTCAAATGCAGGATCACCTTTGCATACTGACTTTTGCTACTTTCTCCAGCATTTTTCACCGTCTACTAAGAGCGTGATCCTGGCTTTAATCCACATCCTCTACTCCTATGACATTTTTTTTCTTAACTTATCCTTTTTCCTCTGAATTTTCAAAGAGAAAAAGAGAAGTCTAGCAAGCACAGGTAAAAGTCAAGTTGAAAGGCTTTCCTGAAACATATCACCCAGTGCCACCACTTCAACAGTCTTTCACACAGGGTCACATTCAAAATAAAACCCAGTGTGTATAGCCAAGGTTCTGTCTCAGAAAGTAGTGCTTCTAATAATTACCTGTGGAGAAAAGAGCAGGTAGCTTAGTTACTATATATAACAACTCCATCTTCTCAGAAGTTTTCTTTCGCTATGTTAAGTGCTATGGCATTAAGTCCGTGACTCCCATTGACTTTAGTAGACGTCACGCATCTGAAAACCCTGTGTAGCACTTTGTAAATTGTACTTAGCATGGAAACATCTATACATTTTCTCTGAAGCTAGCTCTTAGTGTCTCAGAAAGGTTTGCGAGTAAATTTCCAAGGAGTTACATTCAGGGTTGTAAAGGCCACAAAAAGCCTGATTCTGCTCAGCTTCTTGCCTGCTGGAGTCATTTACACCTGTGCAAAGTTGGTGGAAAACACTAGCAAATCAGAGTCGTCGTTTTTACGCTGTCTTTGCCTAGGTGTAGGGGATAACACAAAGTTCAAGCCTGTTAAGAATCAGACCCTAAAATTCTACCAGACTATCAGTTTACTTGCAAATAAGACTAATAATGATTAAGGTTTTGGCTAACGGGTAATACTTTTGTGACATAGTTTAAAACCATTACACTTCATTGGACATAAGTATTAGGATTTTTTATAATAATAAATAACAATAACAGGCTTTTGAAAGTCATATTTGTATGCCCTGATTGAAGGCTATAGTATTCTAATCATTACAATACGAAAATGTAATTTCTTGGTGTCTTCCGAGCTTTGAGAGTAATTTTATTTCTTTATTTCATTTTAGGCTTACCTTATGGATGGGAAGAAGCTTACACAGCAGATGGAATCAAGTACTTTATCAAGTGAGTACTGGCATCAAAGCTATGTAAGCAGTTTCTATCACATCTGGAGGATGATAGAGATTCAAATAATCAGGGGGTAAAAAAGCTCTAAACTTTCTAGGAGGAACTTTTAAATCAGTAACACGACAAGAAACATCATCTCTCTTATATATAGCTTGTTAGTGACATCATTTATAGATTTTCTTAGGGACAAACTTATATAATGAGACTGGGCTTTTCAAAGAATTCTAAGGGAATTAGGTACCCAAATCCTATTGAAATTCACTGGTAGTCAGGTGACTAACTTCCAACCTCATCTTGTTTTGGTTACTTCAAAAGTCTTTGATCCTTTCAATGTTGCCAATAGGGATGGGAAAATCCCAACCCCTAAAAAGTCCATGGGCCTGAACATTCAAATGCTAAAATGAAAAAATCAGTCTTAAAACTGGTTGGGAGCCTCAGTGCTGGGGAAACATCAGACAGTACTCAGTGATTTGGGAGATGTAACTCTGGCTCCGACCCTAGGAGTTCTTCCCATAGTAATACAGAAACCTTAGGGCTCTCTAGATGCACTGACACCTTTGTTGAATCTGGGATAGGGCACCTGTGCCCCATAGATTACTTAAGCAAAATCCCAGAATCCTTTGTACTGTCTGCAGTTTTTCCTGGGCAGCCAGCCAGACAACTCAGGGACACAGTTTGGTGTCTGTTCATCATTTTTTTCTATTCTGAGCAGATAGTATCTGAGCACCTCCCAGTAATACATTTTTTTCATCTCTTTTTATGGTTTCCTCTTTAGCATTTCTATTCTTTTTTCCCCTCTCCCCTCCCTTTTTGCTCTTTTTGTCTTCCTTTATCATTTTGTCCTATGTCGTCTATGCATATTGGTACCCATCACCGTTTCTATAAGGTCAGATAGCTTTGCACGTGCAGAAAGCAGAGGAAAATGAATAGGATGCTAATCAGTTTCCTTCTGCAATCTCTTTTGTGTGTCAAGGCTTCGATCCACTGTGTAGACCAGTCAGTTACCTTCTGTATCGTGTGCTTCGTCAAGAACTGGTTGTGAAGGAGTACTGGCTAGCTTGGTGCAAAACTAATCAGTTTTTCTTTGTATCCAGACAAGTGTTAAAGAGCCTAGATGCCGACAGACACTGACTAAACCTAATCAACTTCCATCTGCAATCTTTTCACCCAGAAAACTGCACAAGGAAAAGGACTAACATGTTAGTTTCTCTTTGTAACTAGTCCCAGCAGAATGTCTTTTACCATGTGATTACCCTCTGTAGCTGCCCATTCAGACTATATCTAAAACCATCCTTGGTGTGGCAGAAAGTCATGTTCTTGTTTTGTAGAAAATGGACTTTGTAGCCAGCTTTGTATCTGGAATTAAGTTGTTCTTTTTATTGTAATGGACTGAAGGAGCAGAGTGGTAGGCATTTCATCATAATTATAAAGTAAGCAAGAGACTCCCAAGTTTCCGCCCATTGATTTAAAAGAGAAGTTATTACTTGCTAAGCTTTACACTTAAGATGTTAATCGTAGGGTCACTAACTTAAAATCACTAAGTTCTGACAAGTCAAATTTTCACTGCCTTTAGGTTAGCCTACCCTTACTCAGTGAATATTGCCATTGAAATTGGGCCGGTTACCAAGATCTTTTGTCATATTCTTTGTGCATTTCAGTGCTTGTCAATGCAAATATTTTAGCTATACGAAAAACTTCTGCTGTCTGTATGCATCTCGAGTATTTTAAGCCAAAGAAAAAGAAATAATCTGATTCAATTTCTATTGTTTTAAGAAAAATACATATATGGCTGTCTCCTCACTATCATGTTCTGCTCTGTGTATAGTATAGCTACCATTGTCTCAACGGCCAACGTGCTTGTCATCTCCATTGTATTAGTGTTACCAAAGATGAGAGGAGATTGGGAAAAAAACTGTGCTCCTGGTGATTACTGGTTAG
Organism: Trachemys scripta elegans; assembly: GCF_013100865.1. Lineage (NCBI taxonomy): Eukaryota > Metazoa > Chordata > Testudines > Emydidae > Trachemys > Trachemys scripta. Next base: position 24,832,254 of record NC_048311.1, read on the forward strand.
TTAAATCTATTCATTATGTTAGTCAATAATGCATCATCATTTCAGCGTGTGCAGTATAGCGTAGATGTTATATTAGCAAACAAACTTCTTATGTCCCCAAAAATAAAATTAAGGAAAAATCTGTATGGCCCAATGTCACCTGCAGTTGAATGAATTTTCAGACAACCCTCCCAAGACTAGAGGAGAGGTGACATTGAGACGTTACAATAAAACGCGGTATAAATTACAATGACAAGCTCTACAAAGCTTTAAAAGTAGTCACCCTCAGGGGGAAGACTAGAAAATACAAAGCACTAAGATCAGGCCCTTTTTGTCATGTGCTCTTGGGGTTTTCTTAATTAAAGGATTTCCTTAATAATTTTTTTCTGAAAGACTAAAAGAAAAAAGTTAGTAGTGCAAGTGCAATATTTTCAACAAGTGAAGGAAAGGTGATAATATCTTTAAACTTAAGGCGAAAGTATCCAGTGTGATACATATACAGTTGCATGGCACAGACAAAGAATCACAAAATACCTTATAGATCTAGGTTACCAACATGATTATAAACCGTCAACCTGAGCCAAAGCCCATCGATGTTAATGGAAAGATTTCCGCTGATGTTAAAGTGGGCTTTATCTTGTTGTTTGTACCCTAATATATAAAGGTCTGCTTTTTGTTGTGAAAGATCATGTTAAGGCTGATTATTTAAGACCTTCTTGCCTGCCAGCAGGGGTTTGTGAGTTTGATTTATGTTTGCAAAGTGTTTTGAGATCCTTCAGTGTAAGACACTAGCAAGCAAAGTTAGCATTATTATGAAACAGTTGAGTTAATGTTATGTTGAGTCTGAATGAGAACCGAGCATCCAAATACCCCTGCACTCCGTAAGACCTTGGATCCAGTTTTAGATGCAAACTTTACATCTCCAGGCCCATCTCTAGTAACTGTTTATTTAGTTAATATCAGGTATCCCTTACAACTTTATTTTCATTATTCTCTAAAATGCCGTAAAGTCAAACAGCAGGGAACGGTCACGTGTCAGATATGCCCTTTGGAGAGCAACGTGTAATATGCTGCTTGTGTCTATGAATATTTTATTGTTGACCTACCTGAATTAAGATCTGATCCTGCTTCTGCTGAAGTTAGTAGCCAGAGTTTCATTGATTTTAATGGGAGCAACATCTGCCCCCCAAAGTAAAAACTCAGTTTTATCTATTCACTACCTGCACAAAGTGAGATACTGATGCATGTAATTTGGTTTAAGGTAAAGAAACCTTAGGATCAGTGAAGGTTCCTAGGTATCCGAGCAGGATATAGTGCTTCCAGATTCCCTGGCCTAGAAGAGTCTCTGTGTAATCAGTTACGTTGGCTCTCAGGCTCCTGTGTATTGCTGGAGTGGCACAAAGCAGCCTCACGGAACAGGATCCAGTTCACCTTCTTTTAGACTAGAGTGGTCTTGAAAATTGAAGTGTTACTTCTGAGGGAGTTCAAATGTGCAATGACATGAACATAAAGTTGTGTGATGTCCTCATTCCTATTCATCCACAGTTCAGTTCTGTACCTGTTATTTTATAGGACAGGCAAATTGCTCTTAATCCTGACCCAAATGAGAAACTACTGTGTATCTGCAAAGTGCTAAGGACTCTGGTCCTGATCCAGCCAAGCACTTAAGCATGTGGTTAACGTTAAGCCCATGAGTAGGCCCATTGTATAATGGAACTATTCATGTGCCTAAAGTTAAGTACATACTTAAGTGCTCTGCTGGGTCAGGGCCAGAGTGCTTAGTACCTGACAGGATCAAGCCCAGTATCGTTACTATATTCATCATACTGGGATAGAATCCATTTATTTACTGTGCAAAGCATAGTGGGCCCCACCTGTGCAACCCTTATTCGTGGTAATTACCACTTACTCATTCTCCACACCCACTGACAACTAGTATGAGTAAATGTTCCCCAATCTGAGTGAGAGTTGCACAATTCAGATCAACGCTTTTGAACCGGTACTGTGGACACACTGGATTCAAATCTCAAACACACTCGAAGCCAGCTTTAGTTGGCTTAGACTTGCAATTCCCTATCCATCGCATTTTGTTCATATTTATAAACTTTTCATTGAAACTGGATAGAAATTTGTTATTCTACCTAAGCCTGTCGAGGCTGCCGTTCACGTATGAACCATCTTATCTAGAAACGGGCATATGGGGGCAAGTTGTGTTGTATTTCCCTTGCCTTCCTGAGCTAATCAGCTGAGATGCCTCCTTGTGATCGGAAAGGTCAGTAGAAGCCCTTCCACTTGATTTCTCAGTGAGTGAGAGCAAGATTATGTTTTAGCTGAGTTCTCTGATCCTACTGGAAAAATCTAGGAAAAGCAAACAGTGTAGTGTGTGTGAGAGAGAGACTTTGTCAGGAAGTGATTTAAGTTAGCATATTATTCTCCCATCAGGTGGGTGAAACACAGCTGTGTTAATATTAAGGGCTCATTCACACAGCAACATGATCTTGCCTCTTACCAGTTAGGAGAACAGTCAGCTAAAAGTATGGTTGGTGCCCATTCAGTACATTGTTAAATTAATAACCAGTGAATCTTAATCATGTGCTGCTTCTGCTAGCTGCCTAATCTGGCAAATTGTTCAATTCCTATGAGTGATTAGGCACACATTATTTTGCTTGTGGAGAGGACTTCCACAAAGGCACATAGGAGATGAAGAGGGCGGTGAGTGAGGCCTCTGCAGTGGGGTGAAATTGATTTTCCCCAGGACCATTGTGGAAGGCATATGTAAAGTAGTGTATTTAAGTTTCTGTGCCAGCCAGCAAAAGCGGGAACTTTTTTTTTTCTTACTGCTACGCTGTCTTTAACTCATCGCTGGTGCCTGCAGCTAGGTATATTCGAGCTGACACAGTATTCTGACAGTGATTCAGAACATACCATATATACTGCAGCACTCAAGGTCTGCTTGAGCCATTGTGTTTAATATGCTGATTATTTTCAGACTGATGTCGGTTACTGCAGGAGATGTATACCAAGGAATGTTGTGAAGAAATAACTTAGGAAATTAAAACAAGTAGTGTTTTCCAATACAATTTTACATCCTCTGCAGTTTCCGCAAATAAAACCGATAAAGTAAAAAACTCATTTGGTGAAGACGTACGTAAATTGATTTTTATGTGAAACATTGAAAATAGGGTATTGCCCCGTTTGGCCTATAAAAGAGTTGGTTGGTTTGCTCGGTCGGTCAGGCTGAAGTGCTTTTTACCTTGCGATAAGCTAGGTTCTGTTCTGTGTAAATCTGAGGCCCTTGCTCCACTTGCTACAGTCTTGTTATCCTGCATTTATACCAGTGTGACTGAAAAGCCGAACCTGGGGCCCAAGGAAATGACAACAGCTGGAACAGTTGGCAAAATCCATGGTTGCTTAAATATCCATAATAGCAACAAAATAAGTGGTCTCACACAGTGGAAGAAATGTCACATTTCACTGTTCATCTAATTTCTTTTCATTTGGGTTCTGTGACCAGTAGAAAGTCACAAATGCCGCTTCTCATTTATCCTGCTGCCTCAATAGAATACTGGACCTGCTGAATATGCTTGAGAGGATTCTGTTGAGAGCTGCACTTTGAAGCTCCTTTTGCTGACGTGGCAATAAGGTGCAGATCAGTAGAGGACTAACCTCCCGTGGCGGGAGTTCAGCAGAGAAAAAGCCTCAGATGTTCAGCTGCTTTCCATAGCAGCCTCACCAGTGTGCAAATTTGGGCTGGAAATCTCACAAGAACAGGCTTTCTCATGAGATTTTCCACACTTCCAATCCTTATCTAGAAATCAGCAATGGCAGCTGTTTCTTAGTACAGTCCTTACCCAGGATGCTAGGGTCTCTGGATCTCTGTCATCACAACCCCCTGGGGCATATCCCAGACTCCATTGTCCACATCAGCCTTTGCAAGATGAGCATAGAGACACCCTCCTTGATATGTGAAGGGAAAGAGTGCAGAGTTCCCCTGCATGACCACTGTCTGAGACCTCTCGCTCTCAAGAGCTCTCCCCACCCCCGGGATTAAAGTGGTGCAAAGGTTCTTGCTCTAGATGTAATTGGATATTGTTTCTTGTGGACAAAGTCAGACTTTGCTTACACCATTGGCTCCAAGGAGCTTGCACGGAGTGCAAGCCTGTCCAAAACTGGCTCTTTGCAGGACAGCCTAATAAGAGAATGGTGAAGCCCTTTGTGTAAAGTCAGTCTGCAAGTTAACTATTCACAGCAAGAAGCAAGTGCCACAGAAGTCCCCTACCTCTAACAAAGTGTGGTACAAGTTTCCAGAAGAGTTTACATAAGGTTAAAAGGTATCCTTTTCTGGAAGGAACATACCCTGAGGTGCTTCTAATCAGCTGATCCTGTTCAGTAGGATTTAATCTAATTGTTGTATGTTTAAATTGGGATTATGCTTGGTACTTAGAGCACTAGCACTAATTCTGTAGCCCTCTTGTACTGTTTGGCTGTGAATTTCAATCCTTTCTTTCTCTTTGGTATTTAGAACAGCCAAAGACCTGAGGTACTCAGAGCTATTTTACCACTCCAGTGGGTACAACCAGGCATTGAAACGTGGCTTGGTTGTCATGACCGTTGTAATTCCCCAAATGTTGCCACATGTAAACTCACCTTAAATTTGAATTCCGTCATCTTCTTAACATGTCGTTAAACTGTGGAGTGAACAGAAACTGCAATGACTATGTTTGAATTCATTAAGATTTTACAGTTTGCTAAAGATAATTATTTTTTAATTAATAAGCTGCTTCACGTGCAAGATACTTTATTTGGCTGTCAGGTAGTTGGGGCTCTTAATTCCATCTCTTGTGAATCTCATACAATAAACACACTCCAGGACAGGAGCTGAATATCACATAAGATTGAGGTAGCTTGCTGTGAAATTTCTATAAATATCTTTGAAGGGGGGTGAAACAGTATGAAGTGCATGAAAAATCAGAGTTTAAAAGAAGTAAACCAGCTGGCTTGTGTTACATACTACAGTGAAACCCACTTATATGAATAACTGACATGAATAAAACATTTACATGGATGCATTCTTTATGGGTGAAACGTTTTTGTATACCTGTCATTGAGAGTTAGAGCTGGAACATGAATAAAATGTTTGAGAATTTTTTTAATCTCCTCCATTAGGGCACTTTAGTGCCTCGTTTATTCATTTTTGATCAGCTATGTTGTTAAGCATCGGTCAAGCACTGGCAAGCATGGAGAAATTACCTTTCAAACTGCAGAGTGCCTCATGATTGCAGCTAAAGCTGTTATGGGCAGTAAAGCCATGTCTGTGGGGTATGTAGTTGCCGGGAAAAGTTCAGAAGTGATGTAAATGGTGCTGTGGGTTACCCACTAGTACGCTGGTGGAAAAAGTGAGCATAATTTGCACTGACTTTACTTTCAGGGGTCTAAAATGAATATAAATCCTACCAATGGAGTGGTGAGTGGGGATCAGACAGGGTCCCTGACATACGTGGGTGTGCCTCCAACTGATGTCAGTGAGGGCTGAACTTGGTCCTAAGAGGGTCTGAAGTAATATGAAACAACTTAAAGTAATGTGAAGGGAAAGTTTAATTTTATCTCTTACCTTCCTGCTACAACCAACAAGTCATGTAAGCGGCACTCATTTTTCATAACTGCGGGTACAAATTGCACTGCTTTGCCACTTACACTCATTTTCTGACCAATTTAACCTGATATGTAAGCAATGGTGTAACCTACATCCATGAATTTGGACCAGTAGTTTCTGAAAAGTTTTACCAACTTACTCTAGGTGACACTTAGTTGATGCTTTGGCCCATGTGTCTTAGCAGCCAAGAGCACTTCAGGAGCATTTGGGAGTTTCCTACCTAACAGAATACAGAATTAGGTATTGAAAACACTTTTCCCTTCTATACGATTAGGTCCATATTTCTCCTCTCAGTGCTGTGGAAGGAGAAGGGAATGGCCTTTACTTCCCAACTGATAAAGGTTCAGAGCTCTCTAAGGCACGTAAACACAGGCATTTTTAAAAGCAATCCCATAGTAAGTTTCCAACCTGGTTGGCACATACGTAAAATGGTTCTAAATACCTTCTTTTTTTTTTTTTCTTTTTTTTTCTGAATTCCTGGCATATCTTCATATCTTCTGGTACTTAGGAGATGGTTTGGGCTTTTAAAAATTGTGCCTGTCATCTGCCGTTTACGGTGTACACTGAATTGATCACCTGCAGAGAGGAGGTGGCATCCAACTGCATCTCTGCACTACAATCTAAAAGCAGTGCAGCAATTGATGCTATTTGGCGAGAAGCAGGAGTAATGGAAGCTTCTCTCACAGGCCTCGCTGCAATTCAGCCCCCAGGTGCCTTAGGCTGAACTGCTGGGCAACAAGGTTATCTGACACATTGACCCTGTTGCGGGGAATAAAAAATCCTGTGCAGGACGTGATTCTGCATCAATCCAGCTATGAGCATGAGAAATCCAATTACTCAGATTCCAGAAGGATTTATAATTCCCCCATGGGAGTTTCCTCTCTAAAACCCAGGGCCTTGGGCGCAGTTCATGTGATCTCATGGGAGCCATCACATGCATTCAGAAACGCGTATATAGTGATCAGTTGGGAGACATTCATATGAAAATACATTTCATCTTGATAAGAGCAAGTTCCCTTTGAACCACTCTTGATAGTTAGACACATGGGACAAATTGTGCCCAGATGTTCTTCAGATGCAATCCCCATTGACCTAATTGGGCGTTGTAACTAATGTAAATCAGGGAATAATTTGACGCAGTCATATGATCTGGCAGTAAAAGACTTAGGGGAGAGTCAGCATTCCCTCAGTATAGCCTGTGAGACAATACATGCTTTCATTGGTAGTCTGTATTTTGATGCCATGTAATATCCCATTAGTTGCTGTTGCTTGGGAAGAATCATAGTGGAAGAACAACATAGAAAAGGACATTAATTTTCTTCCAGAGCAACCTACTCCAGTTAATCTCCTCTGTCTTCCTACTTTGTTTCACCTTTAACATATGGCAGCTCTGCATCATGGGACTAGCACCTAAAATTAGGTATGGCCTTGCTATTCTCCCTCCCACTGCCACCCACTTCTTGCATATGTGTAAAATTTGTAAGGAGCAGCTGGGGATTTTGCCCCCTATAAACACTATTTTCTTGCTGCTTAACAAAAGCAAGTTCCTACACTTCGACATACGCTATATTCTGTCTTAGACAGTGAAAGCACAACTTGTACTTTAAATAAGTCTTTCCTGGAGAACAAAATGTGAATTCCCAAATATTTCAATCTTCTGGAATGCCTAGGTAGACAGACCAGTGTTTATTTTTCTATTTTATGGCAAAGGAAGGGATAGTACTTCTAATTTTTTTTTTTTCATAATTCACCCAAGAGCCAGAAGTTTTCCTTGTGTGCTTAAATGCCCAGTGCTGATGTACAGGCAAAAGGTTTTGTGTATACATTGAGACGTGTTAGTCTCTTTTTGTCCACCTCATTGCTCTGTAAACCTATTGTGTTCCATCTATCAGTGGTTCTGTAGCAAATACATGCAGGAGTAGACACAGCTCACAGGCAGAACGCTAAGATATTTTAAAGACTTCTTAGTACTTTCTGACACCTTAAAAGCAGTAAAAATCACCCAAGCCATTTAAAAATCAAAAGACAAGGATATTTAGCTAAAAGATCTGCTCTGGTTCAAATAGGAATTAATTTAGGGAATTCCTATGGCCGGTGTTATGCAGGAGGTCAGATAAGGTGATTACAGTGGTTCCTGCTGGCCCTATAATCTATTAATCGGACCAGCCTGCTTTTTGACATTTGAAGGAACTAATATCTTGTGAACTGAGACATCCTTTTAAAAATCCCTCTCTGTCGTGTAATGAGGAGGAGATGGTGGGAACAGATGGCTGAGGCCGGTCACATTCTCTTTGACCATTCATTGTATCTGCAGGAAACAATAGAGACAGATGAGTATATGCCCAAGGGCCAAATCCTTCTGTCTTTTACACCATCGAAGAGACTTCATGGAAGGCAATGTAGTTATTCAGAATATCCACCAGTGTAGCTGAGAACAGAAGGTGGTCTTTGGTAGGTAATCAAGTAGTCTGAGACAATACTCAGAAAAACAGACAGACCATTAAAGCACAGAAAAATGATATAGTGGGTTTTGTAATCAAGCTACTAAATCAAGCATCCACCTTGAAAGCATGCCTTTTCACACCCTTTAGAGTCTTATAATTAATGGGTGACATCAGATAGATCATAAATGTCCAGTATATTTGTGTCTGGGGGGAGGAAGAACCACAATTAATTTTATTGAAAGCTGGATATATACAGAAATCTATTTATGATTTAATGACTGAATTTAAGAATAACAAAGCACTGATCATAGCTGGACAACCTCTGTAGCAGGGGTGGCCAACCTGAGCCTGAGAAGGAGCCAGAATTTACCAATGTACATTGCCAAATTGCCACCGTAATATGTCAGCAGTCCTCCCCTCCCCGCTCCCAGCACCTCCCACCCACCGGCAGCCCCGCCGATCAGCGCCTCCCCCCTCCCTCTCCACACCTCCCGATCAGCTGTTTTGTGGCATGCAGGAGGCTCTGGGGAGGAGGGGGAGAAGCGAGGGCCCGGCAGGCTCAGAGGAGGGGGCGGGAAGGGGTGGAATCAGGGCAGGGCCTGTGGTATAGCCAGGGGTTGAGCAGTGAGCACTCCCCGGCACATTGGAAAGTTGGCGCCTGTAGCTCCAGCCCCGGAGTCGGTGCCTATACAAGGAGCCGCATATTAACTTCTGAAGAGCCGCATGTGGCCCCAGAACCACAGGTTGGCCACCCCTGCTCTATAGTATAAATGTAAATGTTTACAGCAGTAGGGCTAAATGTATCATCTTAAAAGGAAAACAGATTTCACTTGCATTTACCTATTGAATGCTAAATAGAAACTGTAAAGCTATAGGCTGATAAGCCTTTCTGTGCCCAAGCCTGCCACTCCACATTCCCACTGCATTGCAAAGTGGGAACTCTTCTTCGTTCCTTAGACCCAGATCCTGCTCCGTCCCTGTGTGGATTCAGAGGCCTCTGAGCACAGCTGCACCTTCGCAGTACCACTGCATATGGTGGGTGGCAGAAAGGATCAGCATCTTGCATTTTATCATTTCCAGGTTACTTTGATAATCGCCATAATGTCTACATGTCTGTGAAATCTTCTTTCTAGTTCAAATCTTAGTAAATCCACGGTAGTTCTCATTAGGAGTAGACTCAACATCAAGATTCAACATCAAGGCTCCTGTTGAAGTGAGTTCACAGTGGTATAATGAGAGACAGTACTATCTGCTGGATTGAATTTGGCATTTGCCATCCAGTATCTCCTGAGATGCAATGCCAGCTCTGATCCTATCTCCCTGTATAACCTAGGGCAAGGCATTTACACCATAATTTTCAAAACTGCCGTCAGTTTTTGAGGGCTGAATTTAGCATCTACTAGGAGGGCTGATTTTCATAAGTGCTGAGTACTGACCCCAGTTGGAGTTGCTAGTGCTCAGCATCTTTAACGTCTCAGCCTCAATTTTTCCATCTGTAAAATACAAATAATAACAGCAACATAGTTCTCACGGGTGTTGTAAGAGTTTGTCGGATAAGGTTGGTAGAGGACTGTATGTGCTAAGTATTGTTGTTATAAAGCCTTTCATCCAAAGGGTTTCAAAGTGCTTAGCAAACTTAAACTAACTATGGTCAGATCAAGATTTTCAAAAGTAATCCATAATTTTGAGTTCTACTTTTTTTGTACCCAATTTGAGACATCTTCAATGGGTCTGATTTTCTGAAAGTGCTATGGGCCAGCTCTCTGAAACTCAGGCCCCTCAGAGGTGTCTCATGTTGGACAGTTAAAAATGGAGGCACCCAGAATCACTTGTCACTTCTGAAAATCATGTCCAGAGATCACTTGCATCTACCAATGGCACAGAGACCCCTCTAGAGTGAGGTGGGGCTTCTGATTAACAGCACACAACAACAGTTTAGCATGGGACACGGAGAATACTTTTGCCAATGGAAACTACATGAAGAAATCTGGATAGGCAGAATGGAATTACTTGAAAAATGAAAAATATATCAAAGTTTTTAAAATAGTTCAACTCCCAGTATATGTGGTTACAGTGAATTCATCTATTCTGATTTTCAGTGAATTCATTTTGTATTGTAAGGGAATAACCTTAGAGGTAAGACAAGGGAACTTGGCACTGGCTTTTATGATAACATGAATTTGTAATACAAGAATGTTAAGACTTTAAGCAGCTTCTGGCTGGGTTGGAGCTCTTTTGCGGGGGGTGGGGCAGGAATTTTTTTTTTCCAATATCAGGCACCAGAATGGAAAAACATTCTTTTGTCCTCTGCAGATACTGTACTTCCCAATCAGGTTCTGGCATAGCAGGTCATGTACCAGTTTACATTTCCTCCCTGTGAGCAGAACCCTAGAGCTAAATTCTCTCTTGTTTGCTCATAAATCCCACCAAAGTGACTGGAACCAGTTCTGATCTCTGTTTACTGCAGTAGAGCTACTCCAGCTTTACACAGGTATGACTGAGGGCCAAATTCTCCACTACTGGGTCATTTCCATGTAGGGACTGGAAACTTGGTGAGTTCAAAATCCTGTTAATTCTTCCATTCTTGGAGCAGGGTTTGCCACTTTGTGGAAGAGGCCACTACTACTCCTTACTGTCCTTGGCGTCTGCTGAGACTGTCAAGAAGTTACCACACGGAGTTGTTTTTTTGTGATGTAGTCACGTGTCCACTAGGAACCTCCGACCCCTTGCACGCAGGCTACTGAACTACTCTCACATGGTGGTAACACTCAATCACTTCTGACCCAGGGGAGATTTGAATTGTAAGCGAACGATCATGTACCCCATCACCAATTCCAAGTGTTTACTCAGCACCGGATCCTCCTATTATTGTCGTTGTTTTGTTTCCAGACCAGGCCATTTGTGTATTGCTGCACCTTCTTATTAATACCACTAGTAGTACCACTACTTGGACAAATAAAAGATCTTTTCAGTGATGGTTACCTCTTATGAACCTGCCCATAGACTTTTAATATGCTGCTGTTTAATGGGTTTAATCAAGGAATAAATTGGACTCTCTTCTTGGGCTTTCCTTTTATATTATTTAAGTACTAAAGCCACAGCCCCTTCAGAGAAACACAGCATGATTGGGGGTTTTGTGTGTCACATTAGGAGGTGGTCAGTGCCCTCAGTCTCATTGACGCCAATGGGCACTAAGGGCACTAACCATCTTCCAGAAGCTACTCAGCACCTCAGGCCCTTAATCTGCAACTCCTATGCTATGCCTTCCTACAGGTGTTTCTTATAAAATGTAATCCTGGGAGAGAGTCAAGCCAGCTAAAAACTAAACAGAAGTTATTTTTAAAAAATGTTTATTTTAAGTTCAGATAATCTGGTTTTGATAAATACAAAAAACGTTATTTCCCAAAGTTCTTGTAGGTTCTGAGTTCTGGAAATTATCTTCACCAGCTGTTCTCAAGATTGATTTACTATACTTACCCAGTTTTACCCAATTACTTATTTGATCTAATCCCCCTATAAAGTTGAACAACAATTGAGAACAATTTCCTCTTTGCAGATCTCACCAACACTAGCATCCGCATAAGATGGCAACAGCATGTTTTCAGCTTCACTCAGTTAACTGAGAATCTCCATATAATTAACATCTGGCTTCCAAATACTGACATTTTAAAAGAGGATACAAAAGCATATAGGCTGGTTTTTGACTCAGAAATCTTGACTGGGTCAGCAGTGTACAATGGCCACAAGAGTTGATGGCCACACTGCTGTTTCACCATAATCAGTCAGAGCTGATTTCACTGAAAAGACAAAGCCAAGGTTAAGTCAAAATGATAAGAGGAGAGGGGTAAAAGTGCTGTCTCCCTAAAAGCCAAGAGATAGTTTTGATCTCAGAAAATGTGATCATAGATACATAAAAGTGGGTGTGGGCTGCATTATTTATACCACACCATTAACTATACATTAGCTGCAGCCTTCCAGGGCAATAGAACTGACACAATCTGATGCACAGGGGGTCCCAACCACAAAGCACTGCAGCGTGGGATTTCTCTCTGTGCCACCATGCAAGGAGTGAATGGGGCCGTAGCCAGTAAATCTACAATTACTGGGTCCACTGGCCAAAAGTTCTAGTCCTGGGGAGTTGAGAAACAATAGATTCTTCTGCAGTTGTAAGACTCTGTGGTTCCTTTGGTACTCCACTGCCACCCGGTGGTAGGGGGAAGGATCCCACATCTCACCACCAGCACCACTGCAGAGCAAAAGACACGGTTACTCTGGCTTTGTGCAGGACTGCTGTTATTGTTTATTATTACACAGCCCTTTACAAAACACTTAAAGGCAGTATTGATCAAAGCCCAAGGGACTTGCAGAGAAACTCAGAGAAATAGGAAATACAGGGAAATAGTTGGGTGCAAGGAGGCAAAGAGAGGCATTGTGGTTGAGCAGTTAGAAGGCTTCCTGAAAGAAGTGGGTTTAAAGGAGAAGGGGAGTGTTGGGTGCATGGAAAGCAAAAGGCTATTCAAAGCATTAGGGGAAACATGAAAGAAGAGACAGAGCAGGAGACCAAGGGAGCAGTTAGGGCAAATCCTACAAAGCTGTGTGGAGCCCAGCAAACATGGCTGTGCACTGAGATTCCATGCAGAAGAAAGGGGAAAGACTCTCGTATTGGGGCTCTCCAGGATTGTTCTGGAGTCTCCAGGAATTAAAGATTATATCATGTGATGAAAACGTCCAGGAATACATCCAACCAAAATTGGCAACCCTCATTGGGGCTTGGGTTCCTGAACCTTCGCTCTGTGTAGGGCAATCCACCTAATATTGAATCCACAGGCCCCAGCTCCACTTCTCCCATAGCCTGGCCCTACCCCATCTCCAAGCCCTCACTGAATGGCAGTGCACAGGAAGTCCTCACAGTGATTTCCTCCTGGCAGGTGGTGTGCACCCTGAGTGGCATCCCCAATTCCCCTGCCATCCCCAATTCACCTTCATCTGGAGATCTCTGCACCCAGGTGTTTCTGCATATAGAGGGGGAGAATGGCAGGATTTGCTCCTGGGAGCATACTCGTATGTAAAGGGATCTAGTATAAAATATGGGGGAAGAAAATCAGTGTAACACGACAGGTGTATTACTGGTGTAGCCATAAGATGTATTACTGGGTGTAGCCTTATGATCATGCAGTTGCTGCTAGCAACAACTTTTGCTACATCCTGTTTTCATTGCGGGCTGTTTCAGCAGCAACACTGAAAGTACCAAAGGTTACAGTTTTGATAGTAAGGGATTTCCCATCCTCAGACCTTTGCCTTAAGGCAATCAGCAAAAGTTAGTCATTTTGCAATAATTTTAATTTATGCACAGATCATTTAAAGTTTTATCAAGCCCCAATAATCTTGAATTAAGCATTACTGTATTTTGCATTGCCAGTTAGATTTGGGAGATCCAAAATCAAGGATACGAAAGATTAACAGGTCAGTAACATGACTGATGCAAGTTCAGCAGAGTAGGTTGCTAGGATATGGGTTTAGAAAAACCCCAGCTACCTTTGTCATTGCATTTGTGCATTTGATTTTAAATGTGACACATTCTGCCTTCACTTACATCGTGTGCAACACCACTCTATTCAGAGGATAAGCATAGGCTTCACATGAGGCCAGAACCTGTCTTTCTATATTCAAATAGGGCTGAATCCTGGTCCCATTGAAGTCAATAGCAGAACTCATTTGGCCCATAATGAATCTTTATATGATGGGAGTTTGGTTGATTATTGGTTTAGAGAGACATCCAGACTCCCCCAAAAATCTCAGACAGGCGTTGCACAGGATTTCTTCTCTTGCAAGTTGCAGGTCACTCATACAGTCATGCAGTGGAGAATTTTGGTCAGTTAATCCACGGGAAATAGCCCCGGTTCACATTGGCCACCCCCATTCCGTCTCCCAGCACAATAGCATGGAAAAAGCCTCCATGGGGCATTACATGGACTCTGTGCAGAAGGGGAACCGTACAAAGTGACCTGCACCAGTTCTGCTGCCTACAAGGCTTTCCATGACCCTTTGAGAGGTGACAGAACTTGGCTCTGTACAAATTAATGTAATGTAAATGGGAGATTTTTATCACTTAAGGTGAAAAACACAATTTACTAATTCTCAAAATCTAGCAAAGATGCGCAAGCTATTTTTCATCAGCTTATCCCTCTATCTTTGAACCATTTGTCTTTGAACCATTCTTTCCTTAAGATAATGTCCTAAATTCTCTTCTTGAAATAAACCATTTTGCATGCTAAGAAGTAAGAACCATAAGGAGGGTAATTATAATGGGATTTAAATAATTCACTGCTGTTTCTTTGCCAGTAAAATAAAGACTGTGTTCTCTTGTTTTGTTTGTACAAGCAACAAAATTTGTCTTACAATTTACTACTCTTTTAAAAAAAAAAAAAAAAAAAAAGGCAAACAACAACAAAATACTGACATATTCCCAGCTCAAATATTTGTTTTCCAACAATAAACTTGGCTATCTTCCAATAACGCTGACTTGTTTGTAAACCTAAAAAGCTTTAAATTTAGCTAACACATAGCTGATTACTCCTAAAATGTGGTCAAATGAATCTTTTCCACAAGAACATTTGCCAAAGGATGCTGCACAGTTGAAACGGAAAACGGTTTGCAGTTATGAATTTGTGTTGTGTTGCTGCCTTTTCAAAACTCTGCAATATTGACAGTAGTGTCTCACTTCAAAAAAACATGGTCCTTCAGTTAAACAAAGCCTAGAGGTAGATTTGAACTCCTTCTTACTCCTATTGATGCCCCTCCCACACAAATCATAGAGGATGTATTTCTAAGACGAGAATGTTCCGCAAACCAGTAAATCTGGGATTATCTCATTGGACTGATTATGTCCAAGCTCTTTAGCCACAGCACTTGATGAGGACTAAAAATAAATAGCAGGGCAGTATACAATTATTTTGTCCCTAAATAATCTGTGCTTATTGTTTGTGTCTTTCTCTGATGTGAGACGTAGTATCTGGACTTACCGTTTATTTATAAGTGTTCTTCTAATAAGGGTGTTTGGAAAAGGGTTGTAAAGAGAAAATGGCCCATTGCGCTTATTAGTTGTAAGGGGCAAAACCTGCTCTTACACCAGTGCAAATCCAGCATCACTCCATTGAAGTCAGTGGAATTTATTCCAGATGCACATTAGCCCAAAATTTGGCCCCAAGTATTTTAAAATGGAGGGGCCTGATTCTGTTCTTCCTTATACCATGTTTTCCACCAGAGTAACTCCACTGATGTCAGATTTTACTGCTGACTGAGGGTCTGCTCCTGCACCAGGGGAATTTTTGCATTGACTGCACTATAGGAGCGGGATCAAGCTCTCACAGTGGTAGGGGAAAATCAGATCCTCTGTCAGTTGTTCCCCAGCTTTAAAGTTTATAGAAAAAGGCAGCTTATTAAAATAGATAAATAAATAGAAAATGAAGTCTAGGTTGGGTGGGGGGAGGGTAGGCCTACCTTATTACCTGTGGACATTTATTCAGATCATTGTTAAACCAGCCCACAATTTGTTCTAATTCACATGATTGGCAGCGTGTGCTCATGGTTCAGAGATTCGTTGATTATAAGGCCACTGTGGTTACGTCTGACTCCCTGTATAACATAGGCCGTAGAACTTTCCTGAATTAATTCCTGTTTGAACTGGAGCAGATCTATTAGAAAAAACATCCAATCTTGCTTGAAAAATTACCACTGATGGAAAATCCACCACAGCCCTTAGGAAGTTGTTCCAATGATTAATTACCCTCACTGTTAAAAATTTGCAGCTTATTCCCACTCTGATTTCATCTAGCTTCAATTTCCAGCCATAGGGTTTTGTTAGACCATTGGCTGCTAACTCAGACTTGATAGAGCTGTGTGATAGATCAGGATTTAGGCATGTTGGACAGGACTGTGCAGGACACTGGGAAGGAAAAGGTAAAATTAAAAATGATTCCTTTAGTAATTAAAGTCAGTAAGGGAAAGCTGGATAATGACTATGTAAAACTAGGCAGAACAAAGCACTTCAGATAGTGCTGTAGGGAACAAATACTCTATTAGCAGGGGGAGACATCTGACTCCATGATTCTACAGGTCATCAAAATCAGGTAAGTAATTCAGAAAATGTACTAAATGATCAACATGTTTAAGGCTCAGTCCTTCAGCCGTTACACAGGCAAGTGGAATTTCAAGGCCACAGAATTGTAGAGATTGATATCCAATTTTAAAGCACAGTGATTTAACTTGTCAACCAGAGAAAAAGTCTCTTTGGGGAACTACTAACATCTCAGAAAACTCATTTTAGAAAATATGGCAAATATTTTTTCCTGTTGAAAACTAGATTTGTAAATATATAAACACACACATAATTTTTATGTAATGTATATACACACATCAATAATTTAATATTCATCATTTTAACAATGAGTAGATTGATTTGTTAAATTGTCATGTTCATAAATCCCATATAAAATGTGATATTAGAACTTTCTTTTCAATGTCTATGCATGATCGCTATAAACCTGTTCCCTTTGAAATGTACACACTTGTTACGCTAATAATTAAAGAGCTCACTGAAGGCTCCTATACTTGTAAATCGTCCCATGGCTTAACTGGGGCTATTTGTGAGTATAAAGGTTGCTAAATCTATATGCCAAATCTTGCTGTTCTTACTCAGTCCCTCTACAGGCATCACCCCATTGAAGGATTTGGCCATGTACTAAGTAATGGATTCGTTGACAGGCTACCAGCTCAGAAGATGGGGTAATCTAGTTAATGCAGCTCAAGTTTTAACTTAAATTAGCTTTGTGGTCCAGCTTTACCTCAGGGTTGGCAGCAGTACTGTCCTCATCACACTATTTAGTGCTAGCTCAGTACATCCGAGTAAAACGCGTGAGTACAAGGTAACGGCATAGCTCATTCATCTCATCAGAACAGCATAATCCCTGTACCAGTAAGTCAGTGCTGCGAGACACTGACGCAAAAGCTAACCTTCAGGTATTAAAATGAGACCACAATCAAATGGTGCAGGAAAAGAAAGAGCAAGTGAACGCAAAGGCAAAATTTGCTCCCACTTACAGGGGTTTAAATCCAGAGTAGCCCCATTGCTCACTCAGAAGTTAGAACGGAGAACTGAAATTGGGCCCCAGTTTAGGCTGCAGCTCTGTGTTAGAACAAGGCTTGAGACTTACTGTAAATAATGTAGCTGCATTAAATCTGTGTTCCAGCCCACAAACGCGGCCTTGTTCCACAAAGCATTGTAAAGGCGAGTGAGTGTAAGAGACCGTGGGCCAGTTCCTCAGCTGATGTAAATTGGCCTAGTTCTGTTGGTTTCCATGGAGCTCTCACGATTCACGCCAGTCGAGGATCTGGCCTTATGTTTATTGCTGCATAAGCTAACTGTACTTGAAGCAACTGTTCAGAGAACTGCTCAGGAGACAGCGTGCAATGCAAATACACGGGGGGGGGAGTGGAGGGGGGGGGAATAGAGAAGGAGCTGCAGCAGGTATTAAGAGAAGAGAATGAAGTGAAGGGGAAAAATCTAGATGAGAAATGTCTTATATGAAGATCTTTATACACTAATAAAACTTAGATTCAGCCCACACTTACACCCCATGAAATCAGTGGGTCAAATTCTGCTCTGTGTTCCACCTGTGTAAATGCAGAATGTGTCCTTTAACTTCCATAGAATTACAGTCATTTACATGGGCAAAACTGAGCGGTGAATTTGGCCCAGTGGATTTGCAAAACAAAGTGTAAATCAGGCCAGCAGTGGGGCAGATGCTTTTCCCTCTAGCCACGAGGGAGTACTCCCTATTTATGGGACCACTAACCCCAGAGCTGTGTTTTTAAATTTGCTTGTGAATACATATAGTACTCCTTTTTGCTGTGTATGCTACACCACAGCTCATAACTAACTGAAGAATAAAATCACTCACCTTATTACTAGGCTTGGCAGGATTTGATTTAAATCACTAGTCATCGGTAAACATTAATTTCATCGGATACACAGAAATAGATGTCAAAAATATCCATTGCTTGCAATCAGCAAGCGCAGCCTCGCCTACACCTAGCACCCTCAGGTATCTAGGTCTCAGGAGGCACCAGGTGTGGGGAAGACTGCGATCCTGGTGGGGCAGAGCAGAGATCCCAGCCAGGACCACGCGGAGAATGACGAGTTCCCAGCTGCAGGGCTCCTGCCCAGGGACAGTCCCTGCTTTTGCAGCGGGTGAAGTGAGTGGGGCAGTGATGGCGGGAATGCAGGGGCTCCCTACGTGGACCTGGGGTTGGTGACAGTGGGGTGGCTTCCCCTATAGCCAGGGGCTTGTCCTCCTCCTTGCATTCCTGGCCAGGGATCTCTGCTCTGCCCTGCCAGAACCACAGCCTCCTTGTGCCTGCAGGGTTCAGGTGTCACTAAATAATTGTTCTCTCTCTCTCTCTCTCTCTCTCTCACACACACACACAATTTTGCACAATTGTGAAAATTCAAATAGAAAAAAATGTTAAAAAGCGCTTAAAAAACCCATAATCTCACACAACCAAAAATACTAAATCAATAAAAATCGGTATCTGAGTGAAACAACAAAATAAAAATCAAATTCTCCCCAAACTACTTATTACATATTCCACCCTTGTTGCTTCTTTCCTATGAACTGTTTCTGTTGTGGAGTGGTGAATGTGGCCTGCATTAGGATACACAGGTCAGGCTCCCATTAACCTCAGAGGGTGCTATGGATGTCCATAGTGTGGACAGATTACAGTGGATTTGCAAAGAGAATCAACCAGAGCAGAATTTGCTCAGGACTGCAATGTTTTGTTTTGTTTTGCTTTGTAGGGTAAAGCAGCACAGGTATTTGCTTGTTTAACAGGGTTGTAAGGTAATATAAGGGGACTCCTTAGCATGTCTGTTCCTCTGGTCTTACTTATTTTCCTTGCTAATGCATATGAAGACAATATATTCATCTGATTTGTCAGCTTTTTTGCACCAACTTGCCTATAACGACAACTGAATCTATTAGCAGGCCTAAAAACAGTGAAAAGAACAGTATTTCCTTTACCAACAGCACATCCTTTCTAGAAGGGACAGAAGGCTGTGACCTGCCCACATACAGTGTGGATGGTATCCACACAACTGATCATTTTATCTTTTTTGGTGCCCAAGGGGTAGTGGGGGAAGAGGGCTTGGCCTTGCACTGTGTATGTTATTTGCAGTGTTGTAGCCATGTTGGCCCCGGATATTAGAGAGAGAAGGTAAATGAGGAAATATCTTTTATTGGACCAACTTCTGTTGGTGTAATGGACAAACTTTCAAGCTTCACAGAGCTCTTCCTCAGGCCTGGAGAAGATAACCAGAGTGTCTCAGCCAAATACAAGGTAGGACAGATGGTTAAGCATAAGGGGTTCACACATGATGTTGGAGACCACTTAAAATGAAGGGGTCTTGAATGTACTCACACAGAAAAATGATAAAAGACAAAAATACCCTATCACCCATAGGTGAACACTTTCACCCGCTGCATGTCTGACCTCTCTGGTCTTGTCCTCAAAGAAAACCTGCACAACACCTTCCCAAGATGAGCCTCAGAACTTAAATTCATAACTTTGCTGGACTTAACATAAAAACCATGGACTTAAGAGAGACACTGGTTTTATGGCTCATTACAAAATTTGTAATGCTGCTGTCTGCTAATCCTTAATTGCCCACTTCATTTTAAGTGGTCTCCTACAGCATGTTTGAACACTTTATGCTTAACAATCTGTCCCACCTTGTATTCAGCTTGGACACGCTGATTACCTCCTCCAGACCTGAGAAAGAGCTCTGTGAAGCTTGTCCCTTCAACCAACAGAAGTTGATCCAATAAAAGATATTATCTCACTTGCTTTGTCGCGCTCATTATGTACACAAGTTTACAGTATTCTCAGCCTGACCCTTTTGTCTGCACTCACTAAATCTTAGAAACTTTCAGAGCAGGTTCTTTTTAGCCATTCATATGGCTGGGAATGCAGTTAGTGATAGCAGACCAAGATGATGCAAGCAGCTTGGGGCAGTATTTCAAACGCAGGGCCTGATCCTGTAACCCTTACACAAGTAGGGACGACTCACGTGAGTCAGGTTAGTTGCATGAGCACCGGCTCCTGAACATGCCCAGAATTTTTCCCAGCGGAGGACTAAGAATACTCCGGTTTGGGTTTCTGTACCTCTCTCGCCTTCAAGAGGAGAAGTCTCTTAATGATTCTACACCTCTCTAGTCCATCCTCTAGTATCTGAGCATGGGACTGTGAACCAGAATCTCCTGGGTCCAGCTCTGGCTGATTCCTTCTCTGACCTCATCAAGCCACTTGGCCACTCTGCTCTCAGCTTGCTGGAATGTTGGGAGACTTGGTTCATTCCGGTTTGTAGAGTGCTGCTGTATTAGTGGCCAGTAACCGTGGTCATTCATGAGACACCACCTCCAGGATATTTTCGGTATACCAAGATTCCTTTGCTGCAAGAGCATTTTTCTCCTTAGCTTTCAATTAAATCAAGGGGGAATATTTGAGGCAGGGAACTTGACTTGGGGTTCTCACATCCTAAAGGTACCTCCTTTTGCCTACAGAATGGGAAATAAATGTATGTGAGGTTTCATGTTTAATGAAAGAAACACTCCTACGCTGGAAATATTTTAGTGAACAGTGAGACACTGGGGATCTCCAGAGAGGGGCTAAGCATTCTTAGGACTTCTCCTGTTTTTATGATCTGAAATAACTCCTTTGGGGATGCTAATGGCATTTCTTGTTTCCATTTAGCCATGTAACACAGACGACGTCATGGATCCATCCAGTGACCAGTGCACTGAACTTGTCCTGCTCCGAGGAGAATGAGGAAGACCGCACCAGAGAGCTTCCAGACCCCAAGAGCTGAGACTGGCCAGTGGTGGATAGTAGTTTCGGTCTCATTTCAGCACCTGAATAAGAAGATGTACACCTTCCAATAGTTTAATGTAATAGCGCCTGATCTTATGCCCACTGAAGGCAATAGGAGCTTTGCCACTGATTTAGGTAGGATCATTTTCAAGGCTGAAGTTCACCCTGGCAAAATTTCCACTTAAACCCTTAAGGACTTAGGTGGTGCACAGGACCTGGATAAGTCCTGTGCACAGGGGTCACTCTCACCCTTGTCCCTTAGGATTTGATCCTGACCTTTTCCACTTCTACACTGGTATAACTTCATTGGCTGGAATGGAGTTAATCCTGCTCCTAGTATGAGAACAGAATTGGGCCCAGTGGGTGTAATTCTCACAGTGGCTTCAAGCTGCTTGTAGAGCCATAACGTACAAGCTGAGCTTTTTTACCAATGCTAGTAGTTGTAATAGAGATGCCTTTTCTGTAATTACTGAGTTAGTCTGTTTTTATAGCAGAAACTTTC
Organism: Trachemys scripta elegans; assembly: GCF_013100865.1. Taxonomy (NCBI): domain Eukaryota; kingdom Metazoa; phylum Chordata; order Testudines; family Emydidae; genus Trachemys; species Trachemys scripta. The sequence goes on from NC_048311.1 coordinate 24,853,756, forward strand.
AGTGTATTTTGCTAGCAAAAGTTTATGACAATTTGTTATAAGTATTGCAGCCCAGATGACTTTTTTACAACTATTTTAAGATGAATGATTAGGCCTTAGGAAGACAAGGCCTTGATGAGTTGTCAAGTATAAAGACACAATTTTGGTTGAGAAAGCTATACTCTGTCAGCATAATCATGCAATGAAAATGATTTCACTTTCGTACTTTGCTAAACCTATAGACACATGCAAATATTTCAGTAGAAGCTGTGAAGTTTCAAGTACGATGAAACCTGTGAAAGCACCTCTGGGATCAGCAGAATTCAGTCACCTCCTAGAAGTGGGTCTTTACATAGATGCAAAACAAAATCATTCTGGAGATCTTGAGGATGTTTTAAAGGGGTTACTCAAAATGAGGTGCTGCTGAGGCCCTACAAACAGGTTTCACTGTACATCAGCAGCATGAGATATTTAAGATAATGTTACACTCAGCACAAAAGCTGACTTCTGCTTTTGAGTGCCTGATTCTACAATAGGTCACTATAAAGGCTCTTTTCTTTTTTTATCTGTGACGGTGACAGGTATTGACCAATGAATGAAATAAGGAACACTAGAAGCACTGATGAATATGCCAAAGAAAAACAGTGGTTCAAACCTTTAGGACCGGGCACAGGCTACCACCTGAATTCCTTTTGGGAGCATACATAGGAGTGTGACGCTCTGAAAAGATCCAGCTTAGCTCCACTGGTCAATTCGAAGCCAGGTCCCCATCCCTCACACCCTCAATGGGGAGTCTCTGACAAGTGGTGGCGCTAGATTTACAAGCCTTTGTACTAGAGCAAAAGGACCTGACTTGTTTACAGCTCCTGTGCCTGCTGAAACTCTCCCTGCCACCTTCCCCTCACACCCGGTGCAGAGCCAGGCACGGGGTAGCTCCGAGGAAGTCTCCTTTCTGAGTCACCGTGTGGCTCTTTATCGCATGTGCTCCATGTGCGACAGTGTCACACCGGGATAGTCCCTCCCCGGGAATCTGTACTGCGGCGCAGAGAAGTTAGTTTTACCCAGTCTCTCCTGGAAGCAGATGTCATTCCTAGTGCTGAGCAATGTCGTACTCACGCGGGAGGCTGGTAGGAGACCTTGTTGTGTTCTTTTAACCAGGTCAGGGCCAATTATCCATGCATGTGCCGTCCATGCCCCTTCATGAAGCCGGTAGAGGGAGGACGTTATGGAAGGAGCTTGACCAGCAGATCCACTGAACAAACCCTCCACATAACAGCAGCCCGGAAAGCTGCCACGCTGCAGCCATGATCTACAATGGCCTCAGAGGGAGGATTGTGCCCCCATCCCTCAAACCACCACATAGAACCACTGAGCAAACCATTAACAGGGGCTTTGTGTCGAGCTTTAATGGGCCCTTTAATCATGCCGTTCTTCTCTAAACGCCCTTTAAAAACTGGCACAGACTCCAGCTGCATGCAGGACTTTGTACTGGGGTTTTTCTGAAGTTTCCTTAGTCCTAGGAGTCATGTACGTGGTTTGTTTATTACAGAGCCAAGGTGGGTGAGGTAATTTCTTTTCTTGGACCAACTTCTGCTTTCTTTCCAGTGTATGGGAGTTACATGATGGTATCTTGTTTGAGATGGTCCCTTCTGGAGTATGTGATGTTTATTCCAGGCACTTTCCGGCTCTAATCAGGGATTTCCTAAGAATTCTGTTTAGTTAAGGTATATATAGACTGTGCCGCTCTGATTTCTTTGGGAGAGATTTGAATCAGGTTGTGGCTACACTATCCTCCAGGGCTTGATTCAGCCATGGGTTATGCCATCTCAAAGTAAAGGTAGGTGGTCACAACTCCACTCTGCCAGTGGCTTCCCAGCCAGCCAGCCCAACCCTGAAAGTGGATGGGGGTAAGACTAGGACCATGAACAAGGCAGGCTCCACCCATTGGATCCACTGGAGGAGGGCAGGTAGCAAATGCTATCTGCTCTCCCCAAGGAGTGAACACTGACCCCCCCCCTGCCCTGAGTATGCAATTCACTGCTCACTGCAGCAATGGGGGAGAACCCAAGATCAAATGTTGGCATTCTGCCTGCCATGCTTTCTTGGAGAATGTTTCTCTTTTATTTTGACTTGATAATTAAAGACTTCTTAGAAACAGATCATTGCATCCATCTAGTTTCCTCTCTATTCTAGTGTTGTCTCATCAGTCACGTAAGCTACTATAGGTCATATTCTCCAGCACTGAGACTGTGTTTTGAAACCTGGGATCTCCAAATGTTCTCGTCTATTTTTGTAAGTTGGCATACTTGTTTCCTAGGTTATTTTTTTTTCTCTCACTGAAGCAGTTTGCAAAACAATTTTGATTACACTGAATCCTGTAAAGTGGGGAAACGGCTCTGGAATAATGTAATGAGATTTTGTAAAGAGCAGTTGTCAAAACACGCAACTCTGTAATGGCTGCTTTACATTTTTACTGCACAATGAAATGTACCAAGTGGAAGAGCAATGGAAGTACAACTTTGTATCCATTAAGAGAACGAAACAAAGACGTTGCCAGAAATCAGATACTGGAGCCCTGTGTACAGTTGACACCATTATAAATAGACTTCTGCAACACTCTGGTATTTACCTTTACAATAATACCTGTAGTACTCTGCACCCTTCGAATTGGCAATACTGCAAGTACCAGTATTAGCAGCTCAGGTGTTTCAGATCCTGGAATAAACAGGCAGATTAATCACAAAGGCCCAGATGCACAAAGATATTCAGGCACCTAAAACTCTTACTGACTTCAGTGGAAATTAGGCACCTAAATACTTCTGAGGCTGTGGGTCAAACTGCAGCCACGAAAGTCTTCCTTTTAATGCAGCCGAATGTATCACTTAAAAAGATAGGGTAGATCTCTCCCCACACCACACTCACACAGAGAGACTACCCTGAGCATCCCACTGTATGTTTAAATAAGTCACTACAGACGATTGTTTCACACCCTCTGACATACCACACAAAACCATCATTATTTAGTGTGAACCCACCAACAAAGGCCTATGCATCACTCAGGCCCTCCAGGACCCAATTCTGCAGGACTAAAGTCAGTGGGAATTTTGCTATAGATTTCAGCGGGAGCCCTGAGAGCAGAAGTGGGATTGAAGTGGTGCATAGCCCTTGTGTTGTCCTCTGCACAGGGCTGAATTTCACTATAACATCTTACTTAAGTAAAGCCATTCTCAAAGGATGACCCTGCTCACACTTGGCTTTAGTAAGCCCCTTTGTACTATCGTAATCTTATCGAGTGAATGGCCACTCCTCCTTGTATTTCAAAAAACACCTAAAGTGATGTAAAGCTCTGATGCTCCTTTCACAATAAAGATATCAGTGATATAAATCACTGTGTCTCTTTTATAATTAACACCCGCAGCTTTGTGATATTATCCACGGCACATTATGCAGATGACCAACTCCAGGTCTCGCTCATGTTATAGAATTGTAATGAAATCTTTTAGCCGAGAAAAGGGGGTAAATGACAGCAGGCCAATCCTGTCTGTCCCATTCCTTTAACCTTTTTACAAACGTGACTCAAAATGCACCTTTGGAAAGGAACCTAGAAAACAGACGGCCTTTCGAAAAAGCAAATCCCAGCCCTACAATGATTTCCATACAGCCCCCCCCCCCGCCCCCATGGAGCTCACAAAGATTCAATTGCAGGGTGAGGCTCATGTTTGTAATCACCTGCTTACAAGGAGGCAGCCTAGTCCAATAGGGCATTGGCCCATGCGTCCAGTTCCCAGCACTGCCGCTGATCTACCTGCAAGATCCTGGGCAAGTCACCCTTCAGCCCAGATCCTCAAAGGTATTTAGGCATCTAACCTCCACCGATTTCAATGGCACTTAAATACCTGGGAGGATCTGCACCTCTCTGTGCATCCGTTTCCCATCCCACCCTCTAGCTGTCTTGTTCGTTTAGACTGTAGAGTCTTTGGCCTGTGTCTCATTCTGTGTTTGTATAGTGTGTAGCACAATGTGGGTCCTCAGTTGCAAGTTGGACCTCTGAGCACTACCATAAATCAAATAATAATTACCGTAAGGGATGGCGGTTTGTCATTCCCTGAAACACACACGCCATCGCTGCTGGGGCGTGTGCATTAGCTGGTTTACTTCAGAGTGTGTTTGGCTCATGGGAGCTATGTATTGCCTGGCTACATCTACGCCACAGGCCCAGGCCTTGTCTCCTAGGTAACCATGCCTGCTGGAGAACGTCTTACTATTACAGAACGGGTCTTTGCTGGGGGGAAACGGCAACGTTATTTTGCTAGGGAAGGATAAATGTGTCAGGCCAGGGATGAGAGGCCAGTTCAAGCTAAGTAGCTCACGCCGATCCACCCCATGTAATGTTCACCAGCCCTTCAATGCTTAGCGTGACCAGATGTCCTGATTTTATAGGGACAGTCCTGATTTTTGGAGCTATTTCTTACATAGGCACCTATTACCCCCCACCCCCTGTCCCGATTTTTCACATTCACTGTCTGGTCACCCTATCAATGCTTCTCATGCCAAGCAGTTTTATAACTCAAACAAGCGATTTCTTATTTCCCATGAAGCCAGTTTCTGACAGACGGGGCGGGAGAAGGTTAGTCGTCGCTGAAGTGGGGAAAACCCTCATTTGGAAGATTGTTAGTGAGTCAGTTAATATGAACAGCAAATAGGAGAAGCACCAAGATTATGCTGTGAGAGGCCAATGAAGAGAAAGTTGGCCTCGTTGTCTATCCCATACTTAAGACACAGCCAAGTTCTGTTCTCACACCCTTAACTCTTCCCTCTTCCGGGTGATGGTTGTTGCCATATTACTAGGGTTTCTCAACACTCAGAACTGCAGATGAAACTAGTAGGCACCCCTCGGCGTCCCTCATTGGGCATCCAAAATCGGTGGCTCCCTGCCTTTGAAAATGTTGGCCTACGTGGCTTGTCCTACATTACACACTGAGTCAGTGGCAACATTTGGTGTAGACCCAGGAATCTTTATTCTAAGTCCTATGGCCTAACCCCAAGACAACTCCCCCTGCCCAGATCATTTATCCACCAGGTAATTTTGAGCAGCATGTTGCTCTGATGCTTCAGAGCCAGAGCCCTGTCTGGTGTAACTCTGCACGGGGATAACTGGAGATACACAGATCTACATGACCTAAGGATCTGGAGCAAGCTTCACAGAAGTATTTCTACAGCTAACGATGCAGACTAAGTCAATGGGAGTTAGGCACCGAATCCATTTCAGTGCTTTTGAAAAGCCCACTGAGCGCTTAGCTGCACCTTTAGGTGCTTTGGCCTGGTCTTAACCATCAGATGGGTGGAAGGATACTATGCCAGAAATTAAATGTTAGTGAATGAAGCCTAACGGCTATTCTCAGTAACCAGCTTTTTTTTTCATGTAATGCTGAAAATGCCGGCCATTTAACAGGTTGTACAATCCAGATTCTTTTTCATATTTTTTGCAGTTTGATCTTTTGCCACTTACTCTGGATTCTTCTCCAAACACAGGCTGAAACTTCCACTTGATTTAATAAGTTGCCTTTTTTTTACATTCTTTTGGGATGACCTGCTTTATTACACAATAAAGATATTGACGTTTCTACTAAAATTTGATCAGACAGAATTTTGCATCACTCACCAGACAGCCAAGTGCTTTAAAACAAATGGCTCTAAAGACACAGGAATGATACCGTTAATTTTTAATCAGTTACAAATCAAAGTAGACCCGCATCAGACCCCTCACCCTTCCCCCATGCCCATGAACATTAGTGTACAGTTTGGAAATAAATCTGTCCTACTGTATTTTCCACTGCATGCATCCGATGAAGTGGGTTCTAGCCCACGAAAGCTTATGCCCAAATAAATGTTAGTCTCTAAGGTGCCACAAGGACTCCTTGTTGTTTTTGCTGATACAGACTAACACGGCTACCACTCTGGAATCTATCCCTGTGAGCCTGGATTTGGGTCAGAGCCAAACAATAAAGTGCTTGTTTTTGTGACCATTTCAAAACAAACTACTAATGAGGTTTTAGCATCAGCCTCTCCAAATGCTAACTCTGAATTGAGCTTGGACCTCAGCCCAAACCTACTGTAGCACTCCGCACCAGTTCAGCTAGTTGGCCTGTGTCTAGTTCCAAGTTTAAGGATTAATCAACTCTAAATAAGCATATGCTGAAGTGCAGCCTGAACAGAGCTGATTTCCTGAATCAGGCCATCAGTCTCCTATTTCTACACATGTGCAGCCGTCACTAACCTTAGGGGAGGGAAGGCAGTGTAGGCGATGGTTAGAGAAGGAAGCTCAGAGTCAAGACTTTGGGACTCTGTTCCTGGCTCTGCCACTGGCTTGCTACATGGCCTAGGGCAAGCCCCTTAATAGCCCTGTTCTGTAGTTCGCTCATTTGTAAAATGGGCCTGATGTGCATAAGCCCGTCTTTTAAAAGTTTTTAGTGTCAAAGATGATCCACCTACAAAGTCAGTCAGGAAAGTGTTTACTAGGGAAATAAAAATCACATCAGCAGAGAATTTGGCCCAGCGTCTTCCCAAAAATCTAAAACATTCCATTTTTTGTCTTGACAATTACAGGAAGCTAAGAACGTTGCAGCACTGGACAATAGTGGTTAGGTGACACCACATTAGTCATTGGGGGAACTTCGGTTTATGGGAATTAACTGATAGGAAGCTTCTATTGAAGTGAAGGATGAGGAGAGTTGTATGATGATTGATTGTGACTAGAGAGAGACTGGATGCTACTGAGTTGTGTTTAGGTTGAATTTGCCTGGAGGTGCGCAGCTTCTGTCGCCTCTGAAGGAAAAACCTGATGCCAGAGCTCAGGCATGAGATCACACTTCAATCATACTGAATCCCTCGTTCAGTTTTCTGCCTAGAGGTCACAGGGTTTGATCACTCCAACATGGGCAATTATTTCCCAGTTCAAAGGGAGTCTGTAAAGTCTCCACTAATTGCAGCACAGACGAGTTGGTACAGACTGAAACAAGGATGTTCTTGCTTGTAAATAACAACAGCTGGGACTCCTTAGACTCTGGGATTTGTGTTTGGCGGAGGGGGGGGGCAATCTGCTGCTGTAAAAAGCAAACCCTGTAGCTGCTAACACATGAGGCACTGGGTGTTTTCTAAACTCCCACCATGCTGGGAAAATACATCAGTGCGGGAATGATCTAGGGCGAAATCTGCCCGCGAAATCAACAGTTTTGCTGCTGACTTCAAGTGGCCAAAATGTCATCCTCTGGCCACCTGAGGGGTTCAAGGATCAGCAGCAGTGCGCTATGCTGGTTCGCTATTATGGCACAATAATAGCTGCTCTGGCTCTATTGGCTTTCTTCAGAAATGCGTCTGTGTTCATCAGCTTTGCTGCTGCACACATGCCAGCCAGAACATTGCAGAGCTTGTTAAGATGCAGAAAGAAGAACAGGAGTACTTGTGGCACCTTAGAGACTAACAAATTTATTAGAGCATAAGCTTTCGTGGACTACAGCCCACTTCTTCGGATGCATATAGAATGGAACATATATTGAGGAGATATATACACACATACAGAGAGCATAAACAGGTGGGAGTTGTCTTACCAACTCTGAGAGGCCAATTAATTAAGAGAAAAAAAACTTTTGAAGTGATAATCAAGCTAGCCCAGTACAGACAGTTTGATAATAAGTGTGAGAATACTTACAAGGGGAGATAGAGTCAATGTTTGTAATGGCTCAGCCATTCCCAGTCCTTATTCAAACCGGAGTTGATTGTGTCTAGTTTGCATATCAATTCTAGCTCTGCAGTCTCTCTTTGGAGTCTGTTTTTGAAGTTTTTCTGTTGTAATATAGCCACCCGCAGGTCTGTCACTGAATGACCAGACAGGTTAAAGTGTTCTCCCACTGGTTTTTGAGTATTTTGATTCCTGATGTCAGATTTGTGTCCATTAATTCTTTTGCGTAGAGACTGTCCGGTTTGGCCAATGTACATGGCAGAGGGGCATTGCTGGCACATGATGGTGGTATTGATGTGACCATCACTTATTAGCACAGTAGTGTCCAGGAAATGGACCGCTTGTGTGGATTGATCTAGGCTGAGGTTGACGGTGGGATGGAAATTATTGAAATCATGGTGAAATTCCTCAAGGGCTTCTTTTCCATGGGTCCAGATGATGAAGATGTCATCAATGTAGCGCAAGTAGAGTAGGGGCGTTAGGGGACGAGAGCTAAGGAAGCGTTGTTCTAAGTCAGGCTGGAATGGTCACATCAATACCACCCTATACCGGAAACCTACTGACCGCTACACTTACCTACATGCCTCCAGCTTCCATCCAGGACACACCACACGATCCATTGTCTACAGCCAAGCTCTAAGATATAACTGCATTTGCTCCAATCCCTCGGATAGAGACAAGCACCTACAAGATCTCTATCAAGCATTCTTAAAACTACAATACCCACCTGCTGAAGTGAAAAAACAGATTGACAGAGCCAGACGAGTACCCAGAAGTCACCTCCTACAAGACAGGCCCAACAAAGAAAATAACAGAACACCACTAGCTGTCACCTTCAGCCCCCAACTAAAACCTCTCCAGCGCATCATCAGAGATCTACAACCTATCCTGAAAGATGATCCTTTACTCTCACAGATCTTGGGAGACAGACCTGTCCTCACTTACAGACAACCCCCCAACCTAAAGCAAATACTCACCAGCAACCACACATCACTGAACAAAAACACTGACCCAGGAACCTATCCTTGTAACAAACCCCGATGCCAACTCTGTCCACATATCTATTCAAGTGACATCATCATAGGACCTAATCACATCAGCCATACCATCAGGGGCTCGTTCACCTGCACATCTACCAATGTGATATATGCCATCATGTGCCAGCAATGCCCCTTTGCCATGTACATTGGCCAAACCGGACAGTCTCTACGCAAAAGAATTAATGGACACAATCTGACATCAGGAATCAAAATACTCAAAAACCAGTGGGAGAACACCTTAACCTGTCTGGTCATTCAGTGACAGACCTGCGGGTGGCTATATTACAACAGAAAAACTTCAAAAACAGACTCCAAAGAGAGACTGCTGAGCTAGAATTGATATGCAAACTAGACACAATCAACTCCGGTTTGAATAAGGACTGGGAATGGCTGAGTCATTACAAACATTGACTCTATCTCCCCTTGTAAGTATTCTCACACTTATTATCAAACTGTCTGTACTGGGCTAGCTTGATTATCACTTCAAAAGTTTTTTTTCTCTTAATTCATTGGCCTCTCAGAGTTGGTAAGACAACTCCCACCTGTTTATGCTCTCTGTATGTGTGTATATATAGCTCCTCAATATATGTTCCATTCTATATGCATCCGAAGAAGTGGGCTGTAGTCCACGAAAGCTTATGCTCTAATAAATTTGTTAGTCTCTAAGGTGCCACAAGTACTCCTGTTCTTCTTTTTGCGGATACAGACTAACACGGCTGTTACTCTGAAACCTGTTAAGATGCAGGTGATTTTAAGGGACAAGAAGCAAAACGGCCACCAGGTGTAACAGTAAAGAGCGCAGGGATGTGGAGCAGGGTCTTGGAAAGCCAGCGGGTCAAGATTCTTTTTACCCTGAGCCTAATTGGAGGAGTCTTTTTTTTTTTTTAATCCAGAAAATTGAAACACATTGCAGCTACTTTCCGACCCCCTTGGCAAGATAAAGCCAAGAGCATTGAACCCTCCAGGAATTGTAAAGGATTCAGTCTCCAAACACCATGCTGATCTGCATGTATTAAGCACTATTCCATGTCATTGTGGACTATTAGGTACCGTAATTAGTCACCATGGGAGTTATACATCCCAAGTCAAAGGCAACTGTACATAATTGATGTCATGGTCTATTACCAGGGGCAGACAAGCCCATTAAGAAGGCAGCCTGTTGCTCTCAGAACTTATTGCTTGAGGGGGGAAAAGTAATTTGAAATTAATAAAACTTGATCTAATAGAATAGGAAATAGGACACAAAACAGGGCGAGGCAGAGTACAGTGAAATTGCTACTTGGCTAATGAAAGCTGAGACCAAAAAGGGATGATATTATCATTAAAGAAGGCAGTGTAAGTGTAATTAACCTAATTTTAATCATTTCTCCATCTGTTTGTCTTTGTGCATGTATTCTAGTCCGATTTCAATGGAGGTAGATGCCCTATGGATCCTACTTATCTGGGCCTTGGTGGTTTCACATTAACCATTTGGATCCCCTGCCCCCGAAACTGGGCAGGTTTCAAACCAAACTAGCTAATTACTAGTAAGTCTGCAACAGGACCCATCCTGCACTGGGCCCCTGGGAGATGCATTAAAATGACCAGCAAAGGAAAAGTCTTTCCCATCTCTCAAATCTAGGATTGTTTGGCACCGAACTCGTACTATGCCTGTTTCAAGCCTGGTTTGTTCTAACTGCTTGCCCTGAGTGTTATTCACAGACCAGTGCTGCTCCTGAGAGGGATGGCAGTTACCATGAGGTGGGCTGGAAGGCCCCAGTTGTTTCCCTGCATTCCCATGAACTCCAGTTCTTCTTGTAAGGGAACTAGGGGTTATTTACGGTTATTGTCCCACTAGAGCATAAGTGGGTTTCACAAGACTAATGCTCTAGGCCAGGAGCAATTATCAGCTCTTGGAGAGGTGTTAAATACAACCAAGGAGGGTGATTAGCACTTTGGTCTCCTCCAGGGTGGCTGAGCAAAGGGGAGAGAAATTCAAGGGAGGTAAGCAGAAATGGCCGGCTCCCTGTCCTGCTACAGCCAGAGGGAAGAGAAGCCAGAGTTGGTCCCAGGCAGTGTGCTTTGCAGTTACAGGGGATGAGCCGTGACCCTACCCCCACTCCCACAGTAAGGGAGGAGAAGAAGGAGATTTTGCTAGGTAAGCTCTTTCCCACTCAGCTGAAATTCAGTTTATTGTGAAGTTTGATGGTGACAAACTTACCTGAAACCATTTTACTCCTCTGTGCAAACTCTGATCCACCCCACAGCTGGGTAGGGCAGATGAAAGGAGATTTTTTTTTTCCAGAACTGCTTATAATATCTTAGAGACTAACACATTTATTTGAGCATAAGCTTTTGTGGGCTACAGTCCACTTCTTCGGCTGTAGCCCACGAAAGCTTATGCTCAAATAAATGTGTTAGTCTCTAAGGTGCCACAAGTACTCCTGTTCTTTTTGCGGATACAGACTAACACGGCTGCTCCTCTGAAACCCGCTTATAATATATAACTTTTAGTTTAAAAAAAAAAAGTGCTACACTGCCTCTAGCTGCTCTGCCTGGTGACAGTGGTGGGCTAGGGTAGCTGTTCCTACACAAATGCCCATCTTGTGTCTAACCGATCTCTTACCTATCCCCAGGTTAGTTATTCTCTCATTTCAAGTTCTTGCATATACATATATACATCCTGCTGCCTATGGGTTTCTCTCCCCCCCCCAACCCCCCCTCCCCCAACACACACACATTATCTCTCTCTCCCTCCAGGTAAGGAGTGGGCAGAAGCTGTGAAACCTCCACAGCACAGGCAGATGAATTAGCAGACAGAGCCCCATCACAGACAGGGGAAGTCTTTGTGGCAGGGAGGGACGGGCACAGGGGAGGAAGTGAGGCTGCTGGGGCCTTTATAGGTCTATCCTGTGAGAAACAATCTGCCACACTGAGCCTGGGTCAGTTGGCTTGGGTTTACGGGGTTTGGGCTGTGGGGCTAGAAATTGCAGTGTAGGGTTGGGCTCTGAGACACATAACCCCCCCGCCCTCCCGGGGGGGGTTAAAACCCAGCCTCCAGCCGGAATATCTACACTGCAGTTTTTAGCCCTGCGAGCCTCAGTCAGCAGACCTGGACCAGCCGTGGCCATGCTGCGGGTCTTTTATTGCAGCGTAGCCATACCCCCTGTGTCACCTCACGTAGCCCTGCCGCAGCCAGGACCGGTGTTTGGTTGGCTGCGCAAAACCAAATTAAACCTCAGGAAGCTTTAAACAAAATCCTCAAAGGAAATCTCCGCTCCAAAACGAGCAACCGCCCGAGAGCTGGGGAATCTGTGGTGGGTTAAACAAACCCCAGAACCAAACTCCACTGTTATGAAGCCACTAGAAGCACAGCTACCAAAATTGTATGTCGAGGGTTCCTGAACAATGCAAAAAAGCCCACATTCTGCCCCCACCCAGTTACGGAGAAGAAATCTGAGACTGTGGCTAGAACAGGATTTGCTGCCGGAGGCAGATCCTCTGCTGGTGTAAATTGTCCCAGCACCATTGAAGTCAGATCTACAGGGCTTGATATCAACAGGGCTAGGACAATGTACATTAGCTGAAGAGCTGCCCCCAGCTTTTACTGGCGAGAGGGATAGTTAAACAGTGGCCATGAAGTAGAAATCTTGAGCAGAGAAACTTGGATTAAGAAACCCTCAGTATTAAATAATTATTATTAATACTTAGCATCTTCTTAGCAGTAGATCTGACAGAGCTTTAGAAAGATGGCTAAACATTATTATCCCCATTTTACAGAGCGGAAAAACTGAAGTGCAGAGGCCCAGATCCTGGAAGGTATTTAGGCTCCTACGTTCCACTGAAATCAATGAAAGTTAGGAGCCTAAATACCCTTTGAGATCTGGCCAGAAGAGTTTACATGACTGGCACCGTTCCATGGCTAGTCTACAGTAGTGCTGGGGAAAACAACAAGCCTGCTAATTCTCCTTCCAGTGCCCTCTCCCCATTAGGCTACACTGTGCTAAACTTGTACAGTTCAGTCACTAGAATGAATTTGCATCAGTTCAGCCAGTTTTGAACATTGATATGAGAAGGGAAAGTGGGGTTTGGAAAAGGGGAAGGTCCCAAAGCTCAGATTCCTTCCAATCTGAATGTCTACACAGCCATTTTAAGCTCCACAGCCCGAGTCTGCTATGGCGTTATCCCTGTGTAGACGTACCCAAAGGCTGCTGAGATTTATACAAGACAGGGTGCTAAGAAAATGAAGAGGTGGTTGGAAGATCTCTTCCTGGAGCTACCAGCTGGATGGTGTAAGGTCTTCTGTGAAGCCTCTGCTACTTACAGAATTTGGCTGCCATTACTGAAGGTAGTCATTTCTCAGCCCTATAGCTCTCAAAGCGGGTGAGTGTTATTATCCCTATTGACAGATGGGGATTGCTGAGATACTGAGAGGAGGGGAAGTGACTTGCCAAAGGTGAGCTGAGTCCGAGCTAGGAACAGAAATCAAACCAGCTGGGGTGAAATCCTCCTAGCTCTCTAGAATGAACTGAATGGCTCTCTTGCCATTAGCAACAGAGGGTCCTGTGGCACCTTTAAGACTAACAGAAGTATTGGGAGCATAAGCTTTCATGGATAAGAACCTCACTTCTTTTTCTTCTTGCATCTGAAGAAGTGAGGTTCTTACCCACGAAAGCTTATGCTCCCAATACTTCTGTTAGTCTTAAAGGTGCCACAGGACCCTCTGTTGCTAATGGCAAGAGAGCCATTCAGTTCATTCTAGAGAGCTAGGAGGATTTCACCCCAGCTGGTTTGATTTCTGTTCCTAGCTCGGACTCAGCTCACCTTTGGCAAGTCACTTCCCCTCCTCTCAGTATCTCAGCAATCCCCATCTGTCAATAGGGATAATAACACTCACCCGCTTTGAGAGCTATAGGGCTGAGAAATGACTACCTTCAGTAATGGCAGCCAAATTCTGTAAGTAGCAG
>NC_048311.1:24887206-24899648 GCF_013100865.1 Trachemys scripta elegans
TCCCCAAACAGCATCCCCTGCTGTCCCCTGCCCCCCAAACACCATCCCCCGCTGTCCCCTGGAACCCCCCTGTTCCCCAAACACCGTCCCCTGGAACGCCCCCTACTGTCCCCTCCTCTGCACTCCGGAACCCCCCCGCCGCCGCGCTGGAGTTCCCCCCTGCGGGGCCCCCGACGCAGATGAGCGAAGCCCCGACCGGGCCCCACGCCATTGGCCCAAAGTAGGTCACCCCGCGATCCCACGTGATCCCTGCCGAGCGCCGCCGCCTGGACGCAGGCGGGGCTCCAATGTGACGGGGGCGCGGGCGGGGCTAGTAACCAAAGTGCGACTCTCAGGTTCGCCACTGCCCAAGCGCGTCCAACGTGTTTCGGACGGGCAGCTGTGAGCCGCCTTGTGGGAAGGCTAACTTCCTGCTCCTGCAGGAATCCTGCCGCCTTCACCAGCCAGCGGGGTCCCCTGCCCCTGGGACCCCCTCAACGCTCAGTGGTCTCTCTTCCTCCATGGGAGCGTCAGATAGTGATTTCACTTCTAATTATCTAGGGGCTTAGCAGGGTAGGTAAAGAAACATCAGCCCATCTAATTCTATGGCCACCAATGACATTGCACTTGTTTCACAAGAGACGAAGGCTTGCTTCTCAAGTGTGCCCACTTTCACTTTGCCAGTAGGGTGGTGGGCTCCTGCAACCTAGTTACTTTTTAAAGAGACACTCAGGACCCAGCATTTACTGAATTATTAGTGTCAGATCTGCTATGTAGAATTAGGTGTATCTGCATTTGGAAATGAGTAATGTGGTATTTGTATAACCTGAGCTGTTGAAAGACACGTCTATTGAGAGCGAAAGCAAAGGCCAAATAGGTTTGACTCTGGAATGTCATCTAGTTATTGCAGAAGATAAGGAATCCTGGTGGTCAACTCAGGCAACCTGTTCACACCAGGCTGTTGTCCAGGACGATCTCCGCAGCCTCTCTTCAGCTTTGTGGAGGAAGATGGCACCAGCTTATCCAGCAAAGACTCAGGACGTCAGCTGCAAGAGCAGTTGTATCAATGGGACACTCATTTCAAGACACTCCTTGATTGTCTGCTGCCAAGTATCCCTCTGCCGCTCGAAGTGGGGCAAGAAATTCTGGCAGAGTCACTTTCCTTCAACCAAGAAGAGACCCGGCTTGTGGTCTGTGAGTTGAAGTCTGGGAAAGGACCCCCAAGTTGCTGAAGTCAGGGGAAAGTATTGTTATATGACAGCTGCATGGGCTCTTCTAGACCATCCGGTGCATTCGTGTAATATGTTATGATCGGAGGAAGGGTGTTATTCTACTTGTGTTCAAAAAAGGCCAATAAGGCCAAATATAGCAACCACAGAGGTATTATGCTCCTTTCAGTCCCTGCCCAGGGATACTCTTCTCTTCCATAAAAAGAACAGGAGTACTTGTGGCACCTTAGAGACTAACAAATTTATTTGAGCATAAGCTTTCGTGGGCTACAGCCCACTTCATCGACTGCTACTCTGAAATCTTCTCTTCCGTGTTCGTATCTTGAATCAGTGAAAAGCCAGGCTAGTCAGGGCAGCCTTAGACCTAATCAGTCCAGTATCAACCAGATCTTCACCTTGAGACGCTTTTTGAGAAAGGCTGTATTCAATAAGCCATTCACAACACTTTTTATAGAGTTCTTTGATTCAGTGCATCAAGCAAGCTTGTAGGATCTGATAAGGCAACCTGGCGTCCCTGGGAAGCTTGTGTTATTGATAGAACAGCTCTCTAATGGAATGGAAAATCGTGTTTTGAGTTAATGGTAGACACAAGGCATGGTTTTCTATTTCCGTGGGAATTTGGGAAGATTGCATCTTGTCACCATCATTCAATATTGGCATTGCTTGGTTGATGGATAAACTTGGAGGCATCTGTCACTATTGAGCTGAGCACCATATTGCTTCAAGACCTTGAATACGCCAATGATATTGTCTTGTTGGCTCAGTCTGGTAAATCACTGCAGCTGAGGGTCAATTTGCTCAGGCAAGAAACAGCCTGCATTAGTCTGGTTATTAATCCCGATAAAACTAAATCCCTGGCTATTACCATCAAGCAACTGCCAACTCTAGATTACAACCAGCTCAGCATTAATCTGTCCAGATGGTCACTGTCAGATACTTGATAAGTGTTATAGCCAGTGCTGAGAATGATCAAAGGATGTAGATACTTGTATAGCAGCAGCTGCTGCCATGGTCCGGGCCCTTTATTGGCCTCTGTGGAGATGACCTGACATCATGTTTACTACAAACCTTTGGATCTATAGAACAATGGTTGATTTACTTACTTATGCCTCTTCATTCCAGGCAGAACATACGGCCTTTCACCACTGCCTTCCATCTTTGACAGGCTCTCGCTGCTTCTTCCCATGTCATTTTGGTAGCTTTCAGTTCCACTGCTATTTTGCATTTCCTTGTTAACCTTGGTCTACCTTATCACCTCTTGCCCAGGAGATTCCAGTCCAGTGCCTATCTTGTTATGTTATTCAAGCTTTTCCTCCCTCTATGTTCTAGCCATCTCCTCCATTTTCATTCCGTAATTTTCTGCCCTATCGGTTTCAGTTTTATCCTCCTCCATAGTCCTTTGTTTGTGATTTTCTTCTGGCCATCTAATATTTAGGATTTGTCTATGGGAGCTGTTTATGAAAACTGGTTGTTTAGATAGTAAGGTCTTAATAAGTCTCCAAGTTTCAGCCCCATATAGTAAGACAGACTTTACAATGGTGTTATATATTCAAAGTTTAGTTTTGGAGGGCAAATTTTCTGTTTTTCCAGAGCAGCTTTACAGTTGGGAAGGCATGTCTGGCTTTTGTGCCTTCATCTGTTCCACCGTTTTACTTACAGTGCTGCCAAGATATGTGAAATATCAGACCTCTTCTGTGTCAGTCCAAGAAAGTGTCATTAGTGTTTCCTGTTGTATGTTGATTCCCATGGTTTTACTTTTCTTGGTGTTGACTTTCAATCCTATTCATTGTGCTTAGGCCTGAAGATCATTTGGTCTCATCTGCATGTCTCTATAGGTTTGGGATTGGATAGCAAGCTGATGTCATCTGCAAAGTCAAGGTCTTCCAACTTCTGCATGACACTCTACTGTATGCCCCTGGATTGTTCTGTGATCTTTCTCACTGCCCAATTTACTACCAGTAAAAAGATCATGGGTGACATAAGACATCCTTATCTGATGCCAGTAGTAACCTTGAATGGTTTAATCAGTTCACTTTTATGTATTATTTGGAATGTCATTTTTTCACAGAAGCTCTGAATGATGTTCACAAATTTATGGGGAATTCCAAAGCGGTGTAGCAAGTTCCATTATATAAAAAGCTTTTTTGAAATCTATACTATTTGTGTAATGTGGTGACTGCCATTCAATCAACAGTTCTGGGTTGATTCATAGGGTTACTATGTGATCTATACAGGATTTATCCTGTCTAAAGCTTCGTCTATTCTCATCTAACCTAGAATCTACTGCTTTCTTTATTCTGTCAAGAATAATGGAAACTTTACTTGGGACTGATGTCATTTGAATGCCTCTCCAGTTTTTGCACTGACTGAGGTCTCCTTTCTTTGGCAGATTCACTAAATGAGCCTTTTCCCATTCATTTGGGTTTTTTTGTACTTCTTCCCATAGCTTTTGTAAGAGGCCTATTAAAATGTCATAGTCATGAAAAACGTTGGTGACACAATAAGATTGGCGATGACAGACCTAAGATGGTCTTACTGTTCAGACTCAGGACCTAGCTAGAGATTGATCGGGGTGCCATTTGACCTGCAAAGAGGCTACATCCCTTTAGGATTTGTCTCTGATGATAATAAAAGTAAGGCCCATTACCAATCCTAATATGGTCGTGCATAATACTTAATACTTCTGTAATATCTTCACATATGCTGTTCTTTGCACCACAGCTATATCCCACATGGTAGAAGCTGACGAGACTATCGCCTGTTTCTGATTGCTCCTGTTCTTACCATGAATTAATGGTGACAGAGGCAGCAGACAGATACAGCAAGAAGAGGAAATAACAGAGGGCATTTCCACTATGAGGAATATGGGGAGAAAGGTGAACAGAATCAAACTTTGGACCAAAAACTGTGGAACTGGAAATGTCTACATTTAAAATCCTGTTCATACTGCAGCCTTTAGTCCACGGAAAGAGGATAATGTGGTTTGCAAGATTTTAAAACAGCTACAGATTTATTAGAGCCCATTTACATTAACACTTGTATGGGGCCTTGTCTAGCACAAGTAAAATAATCTGTGTTCTGATATGTTGGTATAGTGGTTGGGAGTTGCAAGACTGTGTTATAACTTAGGTCATTAGTCCTCAAGATAGGTCTATAGCTGTTGTCCCACCTAAATGCAAAAGAAAACCTTAGGTTAAAACCTGGCCATGTCTTAGGTGTGAACTGGTATGGTCAGACGTGTAGTATAGATGGGCTCTTCGGAAGAAGTGGAAAGCTTCATGTGTTTAATTTTTCAAATCACCTAGATGAGAGAAGGGAAAGAGTTATCAGAAAGCAGGGCCTCAAAAAATATGGATTTATACTAACGTGGCTGGACTCCGTTTGAAAAATAGCATCCTTGAACACTTCTATGCTGACCCAAGATTTTGTGATGAAAACACCTGGAAGAGGAACTTAAACATTCACTAACTGAGTTAATTTTTACCTGGGAAGCAAATAAAAAGTTTTCTATATGGAAAAATAGTGATCTGCTGTGGTCATTTGTCATTATATACAAATAAGTTTTTTTCTCTTGGTGAATCTGGTAGGAATAAATATTCAAAACAAGCTGCCTTTTGACTGTATGTAGAATGCAGAAATCCAGCTATAATTAGTTTTAAAGCTTCCTATGCCGCATCTGGCAGCAACCACTGTTGGAACTAGGATATAGTCTGACTAGAGATGAACTATAGCCGGTAAGCATGTGGCAACTTCTGTGTACCTATGACCCTTACTGGATAATTCTGAAAAGCATCTCAGTGATTTGCCAGTGTTAGAAGGCTGTCTGTGCGATATAAATAACCTTTGTGGCAGAACTGTTGCTTTAAGTTATTACCTTTGTTAAGATACATCTACACTCTGAGCTAGGGCTGTGATGCCTGGCTCGTGTGGCCATATTCTCACTAGCTCTCATCTGAGCTACCATACTATAAAGAGTAGCATAGCCGCAGTAGCACGGGCAGTGGCAGCCTGGGTTAGCCACCCCGAGTACAAACCCACCTGAACCGCAGGGGTATATATTTGGAGCGACTAGCCCGTGCCACTGCTGCCCGTGGTACTGTGGCTTCACTACTATTTATAGCATGCTAGCTCAGAGGAGAGCTAGCACAAGTATATCTATGCGAGCTCGGAATTGCACCCCTCGCTTGGAGTGTAGACATATCCTAAGAGAGGGGAGAAGATTATTTATCTGGAAGTACTGGACGAAGTGCTACATACTTGTGCAACATGTTTTTCCTGGATGCTGGCCCAGCTCTGCTGGCGAGTCCATAGATGGGAGGGAATGACTTTTCCCTTCCCCTGTCCCTCTGAGTTAATTTCCAGTCCCTGCATGCTGGGAATTCGAAGACTGGGATTATACATGGCCCCTGGACCGATTTGTTGCTACTCTTTGTCCAACACCTATGCAGGTCTAGACACAATTTGTTCCTAGGAGTTTTTCATGCTTCATGGTGTCAAATAATCAAAGAGACAAACTTGGGTCTTATTATATTTAATTCAATATCCTATTTCATCAGATTTTACTGAGTATATTACAGGTGGATAATAACCATAACAAAGTACAATAGTTTTTCTCTTCCTTCTTGAGCTTTTATATCCAAATTCCAAATGAATATTGTTTGTTATTGGTGGTTCCCAGATTCTCCATTACCTTTGCATCTTATATTTCTATTTATCCTCATTGTTATTTAATACCAAACCTCATAAAGGTTCCCTTTCTTATTTATGCACATATTGAATAGAAAATCATTCCTGTACCAGATATGCATGCAACACTGCCAATCATTTTCCTTCTCTTAATGCCGTTTACTCTGTACATGTGTAATTAAAGTCTCCAGTAACTAGCAATTTGGCCATTTTACGCACTAGTGCCATGTGTGCAATCATTTAATAATCCAGTCGTTCTATCTTGTTGGGTGGCCTGTAATATGCTGTGCTGCTATTATCATGTTACTCCTTAAAACATCTCTAATCTCAAACCGTGGCTTTGTGCTATGTCACGGTTCTGTCATTTCCTCTTTTTAATTGTTTTCCTTAATTATGTTAATGCTACACTTTCTCTTTCTCTGAAACACCAGATGATCACTTTAAATCCCTAGGTTTTGTCTAGGCCAATGCTCTCATACTCTTGGGTCAAGGTTGAGATTTATTGAGCGCTTGTGGGTTACTGCTAATTTTAGCTGGACTGTTTGTATAAATACCCATCAAAGTGCCTAGAATAATAGATAGACACCCATTTAATAGGTTTTTTAAATAATGGCCATTCAAAAGCAAAGAGGTTATGAAAATGCGATGTGTAAATCTTTGTAAAGAAATGAATAGATCAGGGAAAATATATTTTTTCTTTTTTTAGGTATATAACAAATGTGAAATAATTAAGGGACTGAGTCTGAGGAAAGTTTAATAGAGCTAAATGAGGGAAAGTACAACTTGTCTAAGTGATAACCAACCAGGATGAGAAGTAAAAGATATAAGTGATTACAGGTATTTGAAGAGTGTAAACACCAAGGGTGGAGTGGAACTGTTTAAAAGGGGCAAACATAGTAAGTGCTCTGATCCAGTGATGAGGGATGAAAACCTATGTGGACCAAAAAAAAAAAAAAAAAAAAGGGTATGTAACTGAGAGTAGGGTCACAGAAATTAAAGATGGAAAAGCCCCACCAGGAAAATATAGACAGGAGATCAAGAACCCTTCCTAATGGTGAAATCTGTGGAATAGTCTTCCACGGTATGTGCTGGATGCAGCAATCCTTTACTGGCAGCAAGATGAACTAAAAGATCTGTTAGGTTTCTTTCATCTCTAATTACACGAAAGCTACAAAATAAAAAAGCTGTAGTGTGAAACTGTGAAGCTAGATACCATGGTTAGTACCTAGATACCAGAATGATTTGGGTGCTTCATAAATAGACTAGATAAATATGTCACTTCACCCACACCTCACCTAGTATTCTCATGTGTCATCAAAATGAGGCCCCAGGGCAAAAAATATTGTTTTTTTTGGGGGGGTGGAGAGGGGTGTTCACTGTAAAAATGTCTTTCGGTCCATTGACCTAAACTTTGTTACAAACAAGAACTTTTATGTTTGTTACTGACTTTGGGGTAGAGGGAGGGACTCGCTTAGCTGCACAGGCAGAATTCAAAAGCGCTTTATACTGGCAACTGCCAAGAGCTAGATATACTCGGTTCTTCAACTTCCCCAACAAGGAGTTTCAGAGTAGCAGCCATGTATCCACAAAAAGAACAGGAGTACTTGTGGCACCTTGAAGCCCTGGTTGGAGTGTGAACCAACAGGTACAGGAATGTTCCCAGGTAGGAATAAGTAATGACAAAAGGAATCACCTGCTTCCAAACCAGCAGCATTCTGTTCTGTCCCAGCTATGAGCTGATCTCATCTGCAACTGCTCCAGATGCTTTCACTTATCTTTTCAGTGTTTCCAGGTCTCCTGAGTCCTGCAATATTTGCTGTTTTTCTTTTTGTGTTGCACAGAAAAGCTTGAAAAAAATGGACCCTAACAAAAACCTAGACAACTGAAGAGAATCCAAAATGTATTTTTAAGCTCATAAATGTTAAGCCTACTGTTGTTTTTGTTTGGGTATTTTTGGTGGCCTGACTCATGATTTTTGGATGCTTGGGGTTGACATTGACAATACTATATATTTTTCTCCTTAAGTGCAGTGGAAGCTTGGGGAAGGAGGGTGTCAACACCTCATCGGCTAGGAACCTAAATAATCCTCTCACCCTTGTCTGATTAGTCCCATTGCAATGTTGATATTTGCATTTAAGCTTCTGTGTGTGCATGAAAGTTTTTTTTTTTTTTTTTTGTTCCAGGTGCTGCTCTGGTGCAGCAGGATAGTCACTCCTGGTTACTGCGGAAACTAACTGAGCCCCGCTTGAAACCCCCCAAGGCAGGCCTGGGATCAATGGCGAGAGTCACAAAGTAATACATAGATGGTGGGGTCTGGAGGCAACAGGGTGCCCAGATGTCCCGATTTTATAGGGACAGTCCTGATCGTTGAGGCTTTTGCTTATATAGAAGCCTAATACCCCCCTACCCCTGTCCTGATTTGTCACAGTTGCTGTCTGGTCACCCTAGGAGGCAACATTGTTGCTGCCCCATGGCGCTCTCGCGTCTGCAGCCCCGGCAAGCGGGGAATTGACTCCTGGCGGCCCCCAGAGCAGAACGGGTCGACTCCTAGCAGAGTCAGCCCCCGCTGGCGCGCGCACACGCGTGGACCATGCACCGCGGGGCCGAGCGGAAACGCAGTTTCATGGTCACAGTAGCCGTGGGGACTGAGCCGGCAGCTCCTCCCCCCCGCAGGCCTGTCCGGGGGCGGGGCTTGGACGTCAGGGTCTGCACATGGCCGCGCGACTGAGCAGAGCGGGGCGGGGCGGAGCGGAGGCATCAGCTGCCTGTTTTGTTGTGGGGCTTGGGTCGGTGTGTTGGGAAAGGGGCCAGCGCAGCCGAGGCTGGGGTAGCTCCGGCCAGGACTGAGCGAACGAGCTGTGACACCTCTCCCCAGCTCCAGCTCCGCTGAGGATTTCTAGAGCTTGGGTTTTTTTTATTATTATTATTATTATTATTATTATTTTATTTTAAGCGAGAGAGAAAATGGCTCGACCTCTCCCTTTGAACCCCACTTTCCTACCTCCGACTTACGGGGTGCTGAAATCCCTGCTGGAAAACCCTCTCAAGCTGCCGCTAAATCACGAAGACGGTGAGGCGTAGAAAGTTGCTTCTATATGATTTTTTGGGGGGAGGTGCGAGGCGAATGAATGTGAAAGGCAACGCAATAGTGTAACGCGTTAGTCCCAAGTAGGGTGGCCAGACAGCAAGTGTGAAAAATCGGGATGGGGGGGTAATAAGAGCCTATATAAGAAAAAGACCCCTAAAATCGGGACTGTCCCTATAGAATCAGGACACCTGGTCACCCTAGTCCCAAGTGCATGCATGTCAGGATGCTAGTGCCAAACTGCTGCGTTTCCAGTGCAGAATTCCACTCTTTCAGCTGTTCAATAAATTTCCCTTGGGAGTTCTGCAGAGTTAGAAAAGCAAATATAACCTGCCTACCGTTCAGCTGTGAACCCCAGGAAAATTTAGCTTTTGCAAGATTCGAATACTTTTTATTCTTGAGATAAAGACAGTATGATACGAATGATAAACATGATCAATAAGTAATGAAAGACAACTGTCTTTCTTTTGAATCAATGCATAGCAATCACTTTCTAGTTAGGCGATGGGCACTGAACGGCATGTCTTCAGAAAATAAATACATTTCATCTGTACTGAATGAAGACGGACTTATTAGGAAGGAGCGGACAGCACAGCTTCAAAATTTCCTTCCAGAAATGAGTATATATTCTGGGTGACTGAAGTTTGAGCATTTTTTTAATTTATTTTTTGGTTTTGTGGCAATTTTACTGCCTGACTTTGCACCCTTTTTTTTAATGAACATGTGTAAAATGTATTTGGGTGAATGGTAACTAATAAGAATTTTAAAGCTGAAAAGTTGCAACTTGTACTTGTGGGGGATAATAAGATAATTCAATCATAATAGGATTTTATCAAGTGTGTTTTTATTACAAAAATGTGTGTTACTTAGAAAACATACACACTTCTTGCAACATCTGTGGATTCTGTTCATAATGGTAATATAACTAGGAAAAAAACTATAATAATTTAGACTCTAGCAAATCAAGGGGCTAAATCTTCTTAAAATGCATGGTATAATTGTGTCTTGTTAATTTTTAATAGGCGTTTAAAGCATTTTCCTAAGTAAGAGTGATAAGGGCACTTTGTTATGTTGTTTTACAATTAGTGGATTCTTAATATTTTAGTCTGGGCATTTTTCTTAATTTATTTACCTGTTTTTTACATCTCCTGAGTGTATTTATCCCAAAATATTTTAATCATTATTGTAAACATATACAGCAGAAAATTAAGTAGCTTAACATTATTTTTAATTCTACAGACAACAGATATACTGTGTTATTACTTACTATGGGCCCAATTCTGCCACCTCAAAGCAAGCAAAACAACTTAAGGTCAATGGCTGATTTATTGTTTAAGGACTCCAGGATTGGGCCCTTTTATTTAATAATGCTAAGGTACTTGGGGGGTTTAGATGAAAACTGTTCCTTTAAAACACAATAAAATACCTGGCAACATCTGCCATCTAACTTGCTTTGTCAATTAGTACAAACACTCTCAAGAAATCTGTGAGCATTTATTTAAAGCCATACTGAATGCTGCTGAATTGTTAACTAAAAATAGAACCGATGAAAATATGCCTACATTCAGTTCATGGTCATTTGGTTCGACCTTTTAATTCTGTGCCAGATGAAAAGAATCAAAGGATTTATGTATGTGATGAGATATAGGTTCTTACAATAGGAGAAAGTGGAAAATATCTTCTTGAAAATAATAATTTTTAACTACTCAGCACTTAACATCTTTATTGTGTTTTTTATAAGCATTTGGTAAAGAAAAAGACAAAGAAAAGAAGCTAGATGATGACAGCACCAGCGCATCAGTCCCCCAGTCAGCTTTCTTGGGGCCAACGTTATGGGACAAGACGCTGCCATATGATGGAGACACTTTCCAGTTGGAATACATGGACCTGGAAGAATTCCTCTCGGAAAATGGAATTCCTCCCAGCCCAGCCCAACATGACCACAGTCCACACCAGCCAAATCTCCAGCAAGCTACCTCAGCAGCACCCTCTGTCATGGACCTCAGCAGCAGGGCATCTACATCAATCCATCCGGGCATGGTGTCTCAAAATTGCATGCAGAGCCCAGTCAGACCAGGTAATCGTCTATAAGACCTTCCCTAGAGGTTCTCAAATGAGACACGCAAACAAATGAAAAAAGTAAATAATTATTTCTGACTGCGTGATTGACACTGGCAACATAGAGAAGTCCAACATGAAGCAAGTCATTGGCAGGGCCAATAATAACAATGAGGACTGTCAAGCGATTAAAAAAATAATCATGATTAATTGCACGATTAAAAAGATTAATCGCATGATTAACCGCACTGTTAAACAATAATAGAATACCATTTATTTAAATATTTGAGAATGTTTTCTACATTTTCAAATATTTTTATTTCAATTACAACACAGAATACAAAGAGTACAGTGCTCACTTTATATTTATTTTTGCTTACAAGTGTTTGCACTGTAAAAAAACAAAAGAAATAGTATTTTTTTCAGTTCACCTAATACAAGTACTGTAGTGCAGTCTCTTTATGATGAAAGTTGAACTTACAAATATAGAATTACATAAAAAAAAACCCAAACTGCATTCAAAAATAAAACAATGTAAAATTTTAGAGCCTGCAAGTCCACTGAGTCCTACTTCTTGTTCAGCCAATCACTCAAACAAGTTTGTTTACATTTGCAGGAGATAATGCTGCCCGCTTCCTGTTTATAATGTCACCTGAAAGTGAGAAAAGGCGTTCTTAAGGCACTGTTGTATCCAGTATCACAAGATATTAGGTGCCAGATGCGCTAAAGATTCATATGTCCCTTTATGCTTCAGCCACCAATCCATAGTACATGCATCCATGCTGATGACTCAATAACAGTCCAAAGCAGTGAGGACCGACAGATGTTCATTTTTATTATCTGAGTGAGATGCCACCCGCAGAAGGTTGATTTTCTTTGGTGGTGGTTTGGGTTTTGAAGTTTCTGCATTGGAGCGTTGCTCTCTTAAGACGTCTGAAACCATGCTTCACACCTCATCCCTCTCAGATTTTGGAAGGCACTTCAGATTCTTAAACCTTGGGTCGAGTGCCGTAGCTGTCTTTAGAAATCTCACATTGGTACCTTCTTTGCACTGAAATCTGCAGTGAAAGTGTTCTTAAAATGAACAACATGTGCTGGGTCATCATCTGAGACTGCTATAACATGAAATCTGTGGCAGAATGCAGGTAAAATAGAGCAGGGGATATACAATTCTCCCCCAAGGAGTTCAGTCACAAATGTAATTAACACATTATTTTTTTAATGAGCCTCATCAGCATGTTCTCTGCAGTGGTGGACGAAGCATTAAGGGGCATGCGCATGTTTAACATATCTGACAAGTAGAAGAACAGGAGTACTTGTGGCACCTTAGAGACTAACAAATTTATTAGAGCATAAGCTTTCGTGGAC
The DNA here is from genome assembly GCF_013100865.1 of Trachemys scripta elegans. Lineage (NCBI taxonomy): Eukaryota > Metazoa > Chordata > Testudines > Emydidae > Trachemys > Trachemys scripta. The sequence goes on from NC_048311.1 coordinate 24,899,612, forward strand.
TACAGCCCACTTCTTCGGATGCATATAGAATGGAACA